>NC_091756.1:51321340-51613840 GCF_043380555.1 Nothobranchius furzeri | reverse complement strand
TAAAAAGATGGGAAAAGTAAAAATTGTGATTGAAAATGTGAGGAGAGGCAAAAAGAAAATAAAAAAGAAAGGTAATCAGTGGGTCCAGAGAAAGGCAGAATTGGTAGAAACAGCAGCATGAGGAGAACGTAGTGATGAAGAACCAACCGAAGGCCTGAACAGGTGAGTTTTTAGCTGCTTTTTACCGTACCAGGTTTATTTATGATGCACATTTAAAAACAGCATGACAGCTGACCAAAGTGCTGTACAGTAGAAAAAAAGAAGGAAATCCCAAAATAACAAACAAGATAAAAATTCAGCTAAAAGATGAAAGGGATAAAAAGTTAAAAGAGTTAAAAGATTTAAAAGAAACATACTAGAATGAAAACAAGGCCACAACTAAAAGCATGAAGAAAAATACACTTTTTAACCCTCTGGAGGTAGGTGTTGCAGATTTGCAACGTTAAAACCTACCTACCTGGTTACTACACATATGTATTTCATGAGCATTTTTTTACCCAGAAGTACCCCTGAAGGACTTAGTCGTTCATCCTTTTGTCAAAACTTATTTTGAGCCTGAGAGGAGACCACTGAGTCCACTGATCTCAGGCTCAGGGGGAGAGAGTTCCAGAGTCTGGGGGCCACAGCAGCAAATGATCTGTCACCTTTGGTCTTTAGCCTGGTGCTGCACAACCAGTAGGCTTTGGTCACTGGACCTCAGGGACCTGCTGGGGGTGTACGGACAGAGAAGATCACCAATGTATGATGGTGCTTGTCCATGTAAGGCCCTATAGACCAGAAAGAGGGGGGCGAGGGTGGGTGAGGGGTGTTCACGGGCAACTGTCTGGACAAAGGGGGGCAAACCTCACCACTAATGCCACCTTAAACTAGCAGAGACATTATCTGCTGTTTCCTGGATGGGTCCATGAATTCTGTCCACGAATGTTAGGTGACAGTGTGACATGTCTCTTGAAGAATCTCCAAATTTTTATCTTGAGAGGTGCCATATATAGTTTTTTTAATCACTTTGCTGCAATTTTCACAACCCTGATGTCATTTTTTACAACTCTAGACACAAAATTCACAACGAGTGATCAAAAAGCACCTTTTTTTCTAAACTCTGACCCTTTTCTCAATTGCTTGGATACAACACACATACAACTTTGATCATTGTTTCATTGAACAAAAGTCACCTGGTCAATTTGACACAACTTAGTAACTTCAAAGTACTACTATGTCAAAAAGCAATTCACTCATTACGTTTAAAATGAGAGTCTGTTCATTTCCTTTCAATGGTCTAACTATCAATTGACACAACTACTCAAAATGATAAGTAAATGCTGCAATACTCTCAATGCTGTAAGAATAAAGACAAACTATCAAACAATATGTTCATTTGTAATTTGCTATCCAGTTCTGCCAACTCGTTACTGATGATTGGATGCACATTGTGGAATGAGTATATACTGTAAAGAGGTGATTTGGAGCCAGGTTACAATGGAGGTCAGGCAGTGGTGGGAGGAGAACGAAGAGGAAGACGTGTTGGTCAAAGGAGGACAGGCCCCCCTTCTGAGAGGTGGTCGAGAACCTGTGGCCAAATCCACAACACAGAGTTGACGAGCATAGAGATTAGTTACTGTTTTGTTTACAGTATTACAAGATGGACAGCTGAGACACAGCATTTGATTTTGTTTTCGTTTTTACTTAAACTACTGTAATTACTGTAGTTTTGCTTTGATTCAAATAAACCTATGTTACAAATTGCACTGTGGTGTGTTGGATCAATATAGTTCAGAATTAGTTTATTGATTCCACTCTCTCTGTAGTATTCTCTCTATTACTGCAGTATTTCCCCAGAGATTTGTGGACTGTACATGCAGTACCATATGTGATTTTGTTCTGAAAGGCAGAGCTGTAAGCTTGTATATTTGTTTAGATATTTTTGTTTCTACTTTTTGTTTGTTGTTTTGGCATCTAGTGTTGGCAGCAAATAAGTATTTTATTGTGCAGAAAAAATATTTCTAATTTCACTTTGCGTATGACAATAAAACCTTTGAATCATTGAATTATGAAACCTGTATCACCAATTTTGTTGAAAATATTAAATGATTGTTCAAACAATGACTTACTGAAACTATGAGTTACTTGTGTGTGGGTGATCTAGAGTTTTGTTTCAATGGCATTTCACAGTAAATTAGTTTTTTTGAGCCAATGTTTGTGCAAGTGCAAGATGTCTTCAAACACGTGAATGCCCAATGCAGTGTGTTGAACACATGGGCAGTCTGTGTTACAATGAAATTTGTGTCTAGAGTTGTGAAAAAAGACATCAATGTTGTGAAAATTGTTGCAAAGTGATTGAAAAAAAAACTGTAAAAGAATGTTTTCTTTCTTTCTTTATGCTGTTTCTTCATGAAAAGTTGATTTTCTGTTTGTATGTATTCATTAGTCAAGTGCTGACGGTTATGACTATAGCCTAATTCCTTGGGTATTAACCTGTATTATTATTTTCTTATTTTTTTAGGTGTATGTGCTGCCTTAACAAGTGAATTTCCCCACTTGTTGGAGTCGATTCTATTCTAGATAGTGTCTGGGATCACATGAAGAGACAGAAGGATGTGAGGAAGCCTCCATCCATAGAAGATCTGTGGTCAGTTCACCAAGATGTTTGGAACAACCTACCAGCTAGTGATGTGTCGGTCGCAAATGAACCGGCTCTAAGAGCCGGCTCTTTGAAGTGAATGACGGGAGCCGGCTCATCATTGGGAGCCATCCCCTCCCCTCCCCCCTCCCCTTTTGCTTTGGTGAAAGCCACAGGCAGGTCAGCATGTGTAACTGCGTGTCCAGACCGTCCACACACAGAGCAGTAGGGGCGGGGAAGAGGGAGGATAAGACTCAGACACACAGCAGAGCACATGCGGGAGGAGGGAGACGAGAGGGAATGAGGAGGAGGAAAAAGGCGAGAGAGAGAGAGAGAGAGAGAGAGAGAGAGAGAGAGAGAGAGAGAGAGAGAGAGAGAGAGAGAGAGAGAGGAGAGAGTGTGACGAAGACGGTGAGAAAATGAGCGCCAGCAGTCGGAAAGTGGAGATTTCTGAAAGTGTTCAGTTATTAAATCCATATAAATGAAAAATATTTAATATATTGCTTTTTTTTACATTAGTAAATCATTTTACATATAGCTTTGCATTAATTTGGTTATAAATGTACTCTACGCAACAGAAAATCTGAGGAGCCACTTGGGAGCCGAAAGAGCCGGCTCTTTTTGGTGAGCTGAGCCAAAAGAACTAGCTCTCTAAAAAGAGCCGGAATTCCCATCACTACTACCAGCCCAGTTCCAATAACAGTTGTGTTCTAGTGTAGCTAGAATAATTTATGCTGGTTTGAAGTGACAGGGCCAGCACAGCATATTTTGATTTAATAAAAATTTTGTCTTTCCAGGCAGCTTGTGTTCATATGTTACAAATTTTTCATTTATATTATCTTTTACAGTACAAGTTAAAACTAGGGCCGGGACTTTAACGCGTTAATTACGATTAATTGATTAGAAAAAAATAACGCGTTAAAAAAATTAACGCATTTGATCACAGCTTGCATTTCAAGCACGGCGGAACCTTTGTCATTGCACGTTTTCCTCGTAGACCGAATATCACTGACGCACACAACAATGCACAGTGGCTAATGGCTACTAAAACGAAATAAAAACAGAAAGAAGTTGCCTTGCTTGGACTGATGCAGGATTTAGGAAACACAACCGCCTCTTTTCTTAACTTGGAAAATAAAAACTTCCAGACAACAACGGAGTCCGTGTCGCGGACATTTTTCAGAGCTCTGCTGCGGCTGCCCGCCCGGTGGCACAGGAAACTTTACAAAAGTTGCGGTAAGCTATGTTTTTAACATTTACGTAACATCTGTGCAGCGCTGAAAGCACCAGACAATAATTCTGTGCCCTAACAGTAGTTTATGAAAGTAGGCAGATAAACGAGAGGCACCTGGCTGCCGCTGGGAGAACGCTCCGTGTTCTCACTACTCTAAACAATCACAAACAACGTGTCTTAAAGTTGAAAACAGAAGTTTAAGTTAAAACAGAAATAATCTGAAACTTTTCTGATGATTTTCTAAACAATTCTGTCGGGGAATTCTATGTTTCTGAGACGAGTCGCTGTCTAAACATCACATGCATTACTATCAGGGGCAGCGAGGAACGAGGAAGTTGTGTTCAGGCTGGAGATCACACCAGATTCGCTGCAGCATGTGTGAATCTGCGGGTCGGCAGCATCCCCTTATTAACGTGACAGCAGAACTTCCCATGTAAGGAAGGTCTGCTCACCTGTTCGTCAGATCATTATTTCCTCGCCATGATCTTATAACATCCCATCAACCTCCAGTCATCCAACTGGAACCAGTTAGTGTTCCTGATCATTCTCAGAATATGCCATGCCTGCTCTGGTGTTAAAAGTTAGTACATTTAAGTACTAGATCATATCTGTGCCTGTTCTACTGTCATTCTGAAGGATTATTATTTGTGTTTTTACTACTTTATGAGCAGAAATGCTAATACAATCTCCCAATTATACAAACAAGTGAAACTGGAAAAATTAGAATCTGGTGCAAAGTCAAATTTATTTCAGTCATTCAACTAGACAGAGAGACCATTTAAAGGCTCAGGAAGCATTTGCAGGTGTTTTCTATTTGTAATTATGAATTTTAGTTGATTTGGGTTTTGTTTCATATCACACAGTGACATGTGAATAACTAAAATGCATTTTTTTTTATTAAAAGCTTTAGTTTACAGTAATAACCATGTCTAATGTTTGATTCTCTGTCTCATAATTTTAATTAAAAGTTTTACTTTGAGAGTGCATTTTCCTGAACGATTAAAATCCGATTAATCGAGATTAATTAATTACAAAGCCTGTAATTAATTAGATTAATTTTTTTAATCAAGTCCCAGACCTAGTTAAAACATTTGTAAGATGTTGATTGCATCAGAACCACTAGATGTCGCCATAGCACTATGTACAACAACAGGTTTGCGTTGCAGACAGTGAATCAAAGATTTGTTTTCAAATGTTCATGAAATGCGAGTTTTGGGCTTCTGTTTCTTTTTTGTGTGGATATTTGTTCCGGAATCAAAGTAGAAAAAGAACATCTACACTCAGGACACACACACACACACTCACACAGGATTTTCCAGCACATCGAACAAAACAAACCCTGGATGTTTTTAATGTGTTGATCTGGTCAGAACTGGACCTGTTGTCATCATGTTGTCGTTATATAATAGCACTCTTTCAAAGTGATGCGCAGCAGGTTTTTCCTCTAATCCTACCAGTTCAGACTGACTGCACACTAGGTTCTGCAGCTTTTACGCAGAACACCGGTACTCAGGTTCTGACAGAAAAGGTGTTGCAGACAGTCTTCATGACAAATCACATCTTAACTTAAAAAGACATGAAGAGATGATGCAAACAGCAACTGCAAGAACACAATTTAAAAATTTAATCTAGATTTATTTTTCAAAGTCAGTCATTCCTTTCATGGATCAGGTCAGGTGGCGCATCAAAATATCCTTTAACCACTCATTTGGACTACTTCTACTCACTTTATTGGGCCTGGATCAGTCATCTTTAAATAGACGCCAGCTGGTTCAAAATGCAGCGGCACGCTTGCTGACTGGCACCAGAAAGCGTGACCATATAACCCCAGTGTTGGTATCTCTTCACTGGATCCCTGTGTACTACAGGATTCATTTTAATAAAGTCCTACTTTGTTTTTGAGGCCTAGTCCACACGTAGCCAGGGTTTTTTAAAAACGAATATCCGCCCCTCCAAAAACTTGCATCCACACCACCTCGTTTTAAAAAAAAACTCTGTCCATACGTACCCGGATAAATACGTTGTTAAGGGCATGCCAGACCTGTAGGCGGCAGTACTTCCCCCGTTCTTAACCTCGTCCTTCGTCTGTGGTCTTCCGCAAGGAGCAGTAATTCCGCTTGCAAAAACAAACAAGCAAAAAGCGCTTGGACAATTGATAAAGCGAGCGCAGCTCTGAGGGCATCCATGCTGTCGGCTAGTGTAAACACAGGTCGCACACGTGATGTCAGCATTTTTTGTTGCGGAAAGTGACGTTGCGGACCTTAAAACTCCGGTTTTGTCTGTCCACACGCAGACACCCAAAACGGAGAAAACGCAGATCTTCACTTTGGCCGGAGTTTTTAAAAAGATCCGTTTTCGTGTGAAAAAACTCAGTTTTCGTGTGGATGACAGGCCAAAACGTAGAAAAATATCTACGTTTTGGCAGATCACCGGCTACGTGTGGACAGGGCCTTAAATCTCTTCATGGATTGGCTCCACCATACATCAGCTATTGTTCATCTCCCCTTAGAAACACGAGATCTAGCTTGCAGTCTTTTGTTCCAAAAACACGTTTAAAAACTTGTGCAGACAGGGCTCTCTCTGTGGCCGGTGCTAGGCTGTGGAACAGCCTTCCTGTGACTGAGAGCCACACACAACATAGAGCATTTTAAATAATTACTTAAAACATACTTGTTTGGTCTGGTTTTTAATGCAGGTTGACTTGAGTAGTTACCTTTTGTTTTATTTGACTTGTGTTTTTATCTTGTACTCTTTTAACATGAAATGCTTTGATATGACTAATTTTAACCTTGATTTGACCACAATTTGTTCTTTATTGTGTTTTATTTGTATTTGGGTTTTTTTTTACCCTTGTTCAGCACTTTGGGGTTGCCTACGTGACTGTAATTGTGCTACATAAATAAACCTTGACCTGATGCAAACACACCCACAAAACATCTATACAATCAAAAACACCATTTTAAAGTTGTGTTGTTTTATGTCATCAAATGGAAAATACTGTTAAAAAGCACACAACGATGTCCTTATTAGATTCAGCTTGTTCATTAAAACTGTCACAATCTGCTCCTGCCTCCCTGACTGTGTCTCTCCCCTGCCTGATTAGTCTTTATTGTTCTCACCTGCCCCGTGTTAATCCGCCCATGTGTTCCTGATTTTCCCCTGTGTATTTATACCTCCCTTCTTGGGTCAGTCTTTCTCGGATCATTGTTTGTTGTCAGCGTTGTTTTTGTTCAGTCGTTCCCGCTCTGCCATTAAAACTACTTTTATTTCATCCGTGCCTGCATTCCTGCCTCCTGATCTGCTCCACCACACATGGTCCGCCGTCATCCACACCCTCAACGTGGCAAAAACATAATAGTTATTATTTTACTTCACACAGGTTCATCTGATTCTTTTACATTCACTTGAACCCAAAATGGCAATTTTTTTTCACCAAGGAAGTGATGGATAATTCATAATAACATGTTTAATATCTGCTAATAATGAGTAAGGTCACAAAAAATGGTGCTATGTTGTGGTGTGTTACACTCAGAGTGAACGAGGCAATTATTCCAGTTTTTGATAACTTTTAGGAAGTACAGCAACAGCACTGTAAAAAAATTAAATAAAAAGATGTGTGTGTGTGTGTGTGTGTGTGTGGTGGGGGGGGGGGGGGGGGGTGCATCAATGAACAGACTACACTGACTAGCTCTCTTCTCTGCCAGCTCTGCCACACGCACCCCATTTCCAAGGCAACAAACTGATGGTGTTCATGCTGTGAGAGGTTGTATCTAAGTGTAACTGTGCATAACATAAAAACACCAACGCAAAGTGATCATGACTAATAAAATAATGGTTGGTTTTGCCTTTTAACCCCAACAGAGAAACACTAACTGTTTTTAATGGTGCATCAAATCAGGGTAAACCACAGCTCCAACAGCTCATCCAGACAGCTCATAGCTCTTCTTGGTTCTCCATCAATTTCATAAGCTGATTTTATGATTTGAGGTGTTTTTGGACCCTAAAAATCACACAGAATCAGTGTTTTTGTGAAGCTTAGAGAAGAATGGTAGCACCTTGACTGAATTCCTGACTTGTAAAGATCTGCAAGGTTTTCTCTGTTGGAATAAACACGTTTTTGGTTGAATGTTCAGTATGGAATTGATTCTGAGTGATACTTCGAGTTTAGATGAATCTGAAAATAACAATATCTCTAAAAAACCTGAAGCTTACATAACCTCTTCCCCTCTTGACTGTACCAAACAGGCACAACAGGAACACAAGCACAAAGTCCTAATGCTCTGCGCTGGTCCAGTTATAATCCTCAAACATGGGGGGGGGGGGGGGGGGGGCATGTTATGGGTGGGAAGAAGCCATTGGTGCCTCACTCACTTGGCTGCGCTTTTGTGATTTTATATAAGAGGATTTGTCCTAGTATCAGCGTCAGTGACACAAGCTCTGTAAAGGCTCTGGACTGGGTCTAACATCAGAGGCAGAGAGGGGGAGGAATGGGCCCACCTACCTGGTGAAGAGGGGATCTGGCTTGGGAGGAAAAGCTTACCTGGCTTCCTTATGGCTCATATTTTTGGTTTGTAATCAGACGTTTGCTCAAGCTGCACAACTCTGCAGCAGCTTTAAAACATAAAATGAGACCTCAATGAAAATGACCCTGACAGAAAACAATGGGCCATTCCTTGCAGATGTTTGGTTCTGTCTATAAAAAAATAAAGATATAACCTCCTTTTTTTGCATCCACCCATAATTTAAAGTGACAGTGTGTATTTTACTTTTAATCTCTGGAAATATCCATCAAAAAGTTGTCAAAAATGAATGAAATGATGTCCAGTCATTGAAAAATATTGGTGGATTTGTACAATATTATCATAAATATTGCATTTAAAGTACATAGGGCATGAGTCTAGGGGACGCCATATTAGACTCCATGTTACCACGTTCAAAAACAATTAGGGAGTAAGAAACATGAATTTGAACAAAACTGCCAAACTCTTTCCAAAACATATGTGAAAGAACAGACTTAAAATAGAGATGCTAAATATTTTGGCCAAGCGGTATTGCTGTGGTGTGATGATGTCATCAGCAAGCGCAGGACCATGAGTAGATCCAGAAACTACAGCGCCAGAAAACTAGCATCAGCATCGCATTCTCTCGATGGAATTAACTGAAGGACCGTCTCAGTCTGAGGGGTCACACCAAGGTTGCATCGTGCTTTCCGCTCCACAGGTAAAAACATTTACCGTACCGTATTTTTTAAAATTAGGAACAGTCACGGCTATCTGGTGTGAAACTACCCTGAAATGTATGTACTGCCCCTAGTGCCAGCAAACTACACACTGCCATTTTAATGGACTGGTTTGTTCCATGATGCTATGAACAGAGTCTCTGTAGTCCAACACCAAGATGCTGAAGTGGATCTTTTGCTTCTCGATGAACATGGACTGGAGATTCCAACGGACCCTGTTTCTGGATGTTCTGGGATGTTTATAAACTGGATTCACGGAATCTGGTTGGTCTTCAGCATGTTCAGCAGGAACATTCCAGCTGTAGCTGGTGATGACACGTGGCTTTGTCCTTCACCTCCGTGTGTTCTGATTGTTTCAGAACTCAAACAAATTGCATGACATGTTTGGATTTTGTAGAAACAGTAACATTTCAGTGATGAGGCAAAAACCACTATTTGTATTTGACCTTAAACTGAAAACAAGAAATGCTTGAATCAGAAAAGCTATGTTAAATGTTAAAAACGTTTGATGTGAAGTAAAGTCCCCACCGCCGATGAAGACGGACCATCTTGTCTCTTCTTCTTCTTCAAAAAAAAAAAAAACTACATTTCACGGTGACTGTTTTTTTTCTCAATGCTCTACCTGAGGAGCTTCATGAAAAACATATTCAAGACCAGATCTCTGGAGCAGGAAGGAAACCTGTTTTAAATTAAACATATTGCTACTACATTCAAAATGAAAACTATTCCCTTTCCCTTCCACCAGCTGAAGCCACAGAGGCCATGTTTTCTAAATGACTTTGCCCCACATGAAAGTAATCACACAGGTGAACAGGTAAAGGATGAAACTATGAGATTTGAGCAAATTCTAAAATAACTTGTTTCTGGTTTTTCTTAAGGAATCAGTGTCCATCTGACCCCTTGTAACTTCTGCTGGTTTCTGGAGTTAACTGACAGAAACCATGTTGACTTTAGCATCCATCCTGAACATGAAGCACTGTCAGTCTCTCAGGATGGATGCTGCTGTGTCGCCTCAGCTGATCACCATCTCTTTTCTGGTTCTTTGTAGTAAAACTCACTTCCTGTTTCAGTTTGAGGCTGAGAATACAAACTGAACAGGGTATGGAGATGATGAGGCTGATGATGAAGCTCCTGATAAGTCTGACGCAGAATCTTGAGCTTCTGGTGCTGCTGTGACCTCGCTGCTGCAGGACGGATGGGAATTCCCTCCACTGACATCACAGGCAAATGAATCCTGGGAAAACCTTGAAGAAACACAAACAAAAGTATTTTTGTTTGAATAAATAGGGAAGTGCATAATCAAACTTAAACTGTTCAAATTATAGAACTGCTCAAACCACCAAATAGTTCCTGAGCACAGCCACTGCTGCAGCTCACAACTCCCCAAGGGGATGGGTCAAATGCGGAGATGTGATTTCACTGGTGTGTGCTTTACATTTTAGCTTTGAATATTTGTCCTGCAATTTATGAAATAAAAAAAATTAACTATTTCAGAAAAAAATTACGAAATAGTACGATGTTCAGGACTCAATCATATCGTGTATCAGCTGTTTCAGTCTCTTTGATGTATCATGTTGTGTTTATTAAACTTCATACTGAGCATCACATTGTAGAAAGTATCTGATTGCATTATTTAGTATCATATACTTTTGAGGATCACACCAAATATCACTAAAATAATGTTTTATTGTATTAATATCATTTTGCATTGAACACCAAGTATTTTATCAATAACGTTTCTGTTCAGGCACTGGGTCACGTTGAATGTTGGATCAGGCTTCATAGAAAGTGCCATGTTGTACTAAGCATTGAGTGTCTCTCAACATTAAGGGTCATATTGTATCAATATATCATACATATTAAATGCTTTATCACTCACAAACAATAACTGCACAGTTTAAAATGATCAGTTTTACAATTAAAGACAATTTTAGATATTATAAAATTGGATCTGATTTTGTTTGTGAAGATAATCAAACTGTTACTTTTCATTTTATTCCATCATTTGAAGGCTGTGTTACTGATGCACTCATATAATTTATGTTTGAGTTTCATTATGAATCAGTAATCCTGAAATCCCCAGTGAAGGTAAATGGTAAATGGTCTGTATTAAATGCAACACCTTCTAGGGTTTTACAACCCCCCAAGGCACTTTAAAACACAATAGTCATACACCTGTTCACACACATATTCATACGCTGGTGTGGATAATAATAATAATAATAATAATAATATATGGTAATGGTAATGGCCTGTATTTTTATAGTGCCTTCTTAGGGTTCTACAGCCCCCCAAGGCGATTCACACCACAATCAGTCATCCATTCGTTCACACGCACATTTACACGCTGGTGGTAATGAGCTACAATGAAGCCACAGCTGCCCTGGGGCACACTGACGGAGGCAATGCTGCCGACCACTGGCACCACCAATCCCTCCAACCACTACCAGCAGGTAAGAATTCCAGAGGCAAGAAGCAGAGCAACTGAAGGATCTGAGGCTTTGGATAAGGTGGATTTTGTTCCAACAAGTTAGTTTTATGTTTTTTTTCACTGTTTAATTTGAGAAAGTTAGTGGAGAACCATGATTTCATCTCAGTTAAACAGAAGGAGAGGGAGGAGGGAGGGACAGAGGCTTTAGGATTGAAAGACAAATAGAGCTGGGTGTCATCTGCAAAGCGATGGAACTAAATGTGAAATTTCCACAGTTTGTGACCTGGCGGTAGATAATGAAGAGAAGGGGCCCAGGACAAAGCCCTGGGGCACACCTCTAGTAACTGGGGATAGCTCGGATCTGAAGGATTTGAGTTGTATAAACTGAGAACAGCCAGAGAGATAAAAGTGGAACCAGCTGGGTTCGTTGTGGGATGCCCATAGATGAGAGCCTGCCAAGAAGGATAGAATGTAAAGCCTCATTCATACATCTCCATCTGCTTCACGAGGGAGAGACACACATGCGCGGACAGGGACATTTTGCTCTCTCACTTCTCCATCTCCTGGGGAGTGTTGCAAAGCAGTTCCCCGCTAGGACAACAGAGGGCGGAGAGCTGTTCTCTGGTATCCTGTCATGTATCCGGTCCAAGATAGTGTGTTTATATTGTGTTTTTTTGTATTTAAGAAACTTTTTAACACGGACAAATTTGTCACTCATCCTCCTCCACATTCATGTGCTTGCCACCTCTAAACGCATGTTTCCCGTCATTTCCATCCACAAATAAAGCACTTGCTGTGTATCTTTGCACTCCACAGTCAGGTGGATAAAACGTTCATATTTTTTTAGTTTTTCCACGAGTATTCTTCAAGCATCTTCGTATCTGCCGCTAGATATCTTTGGCTCTCTTTATGTTTTTGAGGGCGTAATGGCGATGCTGTTGATGACAGCAGCGCCCCGACCAATCACAAGCTTGCATTCTCCTTCTTGTTGGGTGGATGTTTAAAAAAGAGAGCTTGACTTCGTCTGTCCTTGCGAGCCTGATGGAGAGCCCCAGAAAGGACGGACAACGGTGTTGCGTGTGTCCGTCCCAGCGCAGATGGAGAAGTGTAAATTAGGCATAAGATGGTATCAAAGGAAGAGCTCAAACTAAGGAGGATGAGGATGGAGACTAAAGCTGAGTCAGCTGCAGTAAGAAGGTCATTGGTGAGTTTTACGAGTGCAGTTACAGTACTGTGAGCAGGACGGAAACCAGACTAAAATGGTTAATAACGATTGCTGAGTGAGAAATGAGAGTGAAGTTGAAAGGTGACAACTTTCTCCATAATTGTTGATACAAATGGTAAGTTAGAAATAGGGGATAACCTGTTTTTTTCAGTATGGGAATCACTGCAGCAGTTTTAAGTTGAGATGGAAATACACCACTAGTGAGAGAGGAGTTAATGATGGCAAACTTGATGGGAGTGAGACGGCAGACACATTTTGACTAAAGTGGTGGGAATGTGATCAAGACAGGCGGTAAGTTTAGACGAACAGATTAGATCAAAGATGTTAGAGGCAGATCATGACACTGACGGCAGTTGGGAACTGAAAAAAGGTTGACAGTGTGGAAATGACAATGACTAGAGAAGACGTGAAGGACCAAGGGATAGCTGCAGATGAATACAACAAAATGTTTCATTGAAAAACAGTAGCAGAGTCTTCTGAGACTATGTAGTTCACCAGCAGCACTGTTTATAGGGGTTATAGGGGTTCTTTGTAAAGTATTCCACTCTAGTAACAGCAGTAGCCCAAGAGGTAGCGCGGGTTGTCCAGTATTCAGAAAGTTGCAGGTTCAATCCCGGCTCTACCAGAGACCTGCTTTTGTGTCCTTGGGCAAGACACTTAACTAGGGTTGTCACGGTAACCGGTATAGAGCTCCGGACCCCACGTGACTCTCAGTTAGTGGACGCCTTTTTGGCATGCAAAAAAGGTAAACAAACACGGATGTAACCATGAACATGAACGGGATCCGCTTGGATTTTACTTCATCGGAGTTTACTTCACACTTTAAAACAGAAGAAATCGTTTTATATAGTCAGAAATTAAATAGACTAAACATCTCCGACCCTTACCGTGCCCCTGGGATACTTTTTAAAAACGCCAGAAGTCGTAGCGGACTTCTTACCGGCACAACACCGGACCTGGCCGGGGAAACCCCTTGGGATTCCCCCGGCCGGAGAAGCTGGGGAGAAGGTCTGGGACTCTCGACTCTACTGTCCGCTCCGACGCCAGAAGCTGTCGGAGCGGACCGGCACAGCACCGGACCTGACCGGGGAACCCCTTGGGATTTACCCGGAGGAGCTGGCTCCGGCGGCTGGGGAGAGGGAAGTCACGCTACTGCCCCCGCAACCCGACTCCGGATACGCGGATGAAAATGGATGGATGGACGGACAAATAACAGATTTACATGTAAGTAGTCTCGGTGAGACAGATAATAGCAATCCAAAGTGCTTTTTATGTGTGATCTGATCAACCATTGCTTAAAAATTAAATACGGCTTAGCCGGTTAATTGCTGTGATCATAAAACACGTAAACGGCAGCACTCAGAACTCACGAGGCAACGTTTTACGTGATGTTTACTTGCTGCTATGAGTAATAAGACAGAAAAAGCCACGCCAAAATAAGTTTAGGAAGCCCACTAAGAATCATAATAAAAGCATTTAAAATAAATACCATACACAGTAGAGGAAACGTTGGTTTAAGTACCTGATATGAAGCGGTCGCTGCATAAGTGAAAACCTTTACTCTCGGGATCCCACAGCTTCATTTTCGCCCGGTCACTAGCGCGTTTTATTACAATGATCCAACGTTTGCGGCGCTCCGGATCTTGGGGAATCCTGTAGATGGCTCATTCCTTATGTCGTCTGCGTCTGTTCTGCATCCTGGGGCACAACAGGAATCTACCATATTTGCCGTTTGATTGAGTTTTCTGACAATAGTAAATAGTCCAGCTGCCGGCTTCTGCATGCCAATATGGCGCCGTTTCGATTTGAACTGTTGCATGCCGGGAGAAGTGACGTCAACTCCCGGAGCTCTATAGCGGTAAACCCCGGTAAAAAAGTTGACAATAAAAATAACCGTCCAGTTTTTAAAAAACTAAATTATCTCGGTGGGTTTACCGTGGCCGCGGTTTAGCCACGGTGACCCTTACCAGCCACCGTCGCTTCTGCTGAAGTTCCCGCGCACACGCACTTTTTAGTTTGCAACCAAAACTTCGAAGCTGAAATAATGGCAGAAGGAGGAGACGGCAGCACCCAGGACATCCATCAGCCCTCAAAGAAGACTAAATCAGAAGTATGGGCATATTTTGGATTTCTGAAAAACGCTGAGGGACAGTTAATAGAAGACTGCTATCCCGTTTGCAGAACGTGCAGGAAACAAGTGTCTGCAAAAGGCAGCAACACTTCAAATCGAATGGCACATCTGCGTGACCATCACCCACGTCTCTACAGCCAGTGCAAGGTAAGTTAACATTAGCATTTTAGCTTAAATGCATGACGTGAGGACTTTTGGTTGAGGGAGAATGCAACGAGTCACTATATACTGCAGCCGCAGCGTCCTCTGCCAGCATTCAAACCGTGTCACGGACACCCTGTTGCTGGATGAAGCATCTTATTTGTTTATGATGAAGAGAAATATATAATTAGTTCCTTGTCATTGATTTGTTTACTTATTCAATGCCATTTATACTTGAACATTTGGATTTGATTACATAGTGTAGTAGTTATTTTAGTAATTTGTTTAAAGTGGCTATTTATTTTAAATACATATTTTTTTAAGGTTGACTTGTACAGTGCTCAAGTCAAGTGTGGACTGGAGTTTTAGATTTTCATTTTGATAATGAAGAAAACAAGTATATGAGAAAACAAGTGGTGTTTCTTTCATTTGTTTACATATTGTTTATGTTTCGAATGTTTGGATTTGTATAATTTAAACCTGCACTGACTACTGTAACATGTTCCAGAAAAAGAAGCTATTTGTTCCTTTACTTGTGAAAAGTTGCACTTTTGCTAAGGCTTTGTGTTATTTTAGGTTTAATAAACACTGTTAAACCTTTTCAAAACTATTTCAGTTTGTGTAGAACAGGACTATCAATGCTTTCTGAACATATGCAACACCGTTTAAAAAATACTGCGATAATACCGAAAACCGTGATCATTTTGGTCACAATAACCGTGAGGTTAAATTTTCATACTGTGACAACCCTACACTTAACCCACCTTGCCTGCTGGTGGTGATCAGAGGGACTGGTGGTGCCTGTGTTCGGCAGGCCTCGGCTCTGTCAGTGCGCCCCAGGGCATTTGTGGCTACATTGTAGCTCATCATCACCAGTGTGTGAATGGGTGGGTGACTGACTGTGTTGGAAGCGCCTTGGGGGGTTGGAGAACCCTCAAAAGAAGCTATACAACTACAGGCCAATTACCATTTACCATTCTTCAGTAAAAGAAAAAGGGACATTTCTTTTTGTCCAGAACCCCATCTCGAAGATTTCCCTTCAAACATCAGCAGCTGTTATTTCTCTTATCAGCCTCTTTCGTCAACGTCCAACAACTCTGCTAACTCCAACGTCTGCTGCCAGCTACATCTGTAAACTTTAACCCCCGAACACGAGCGTCACAGGGTAAGTCCAGCATACGTCAAAGGGATGAGTGACGATCTCGAGCCATCCATCCATTAATTTCCCTGTCCTCTGAGGGTTTATGTTGTCAGCGAGGTGATGGAGGGGGTTGGGACATTCAGGGGATTACTGGCTGCTTCATGTAGCAGAAACAAAATCTCAGATCCTCCAACATCAGTTTGACATGGCTGATGTTTGTCCTATCCTCTGTGGTTATCACACCTCTTCACATTCTTAAAAAACAGATGTTCAGGTGTTCTTTCCCTGCCATTTGCATCACGTTTGATCTAATACTCCCTTTGTTCTTAAAGTTACGGGATCCTGATCAGCATCAGGATGTTTCGTGCATATTATTCATGACTTTTAGTCTAATGAAGCTTCCTATATATTATATAACATCACTCAAATGCATGACTGGAGCCACTGGATGTTTTAAAGATTAGAAACCATTTTTGAACTTACTAATCAGTTTTGATTTGACTTTAATCTTCTTAAAAAGGACCAATCAGCTGTTGGTCCTTTTGCATTTGTCAAAATTGATTTCTATACATTTGTTGATGACTGATGGATTATGCTGCATCTGCTGTGTGGACAGGATGAACAGACAATTCTTCAACCACAAGGTCTGAATACATGCAGATGATTAAACATAGTTGGTTGTAAATATTTTAGACAATGAAAAACTAAATTCTGAGAGAGGAAAAAAAACTAGACTTTTTATCTCGATTTTAGTCAAAAAAATTGCTTTGCTTAAAATAAGAAACATTTCTTATAATGATCCAAATATTCTCAAACCTCGCAAATAAATCTAAATTTAGATTATTTAGCTAGTTTAAAGAATTCTAGCCAAGCAAGTTTTGGAAAATGTGGGTCATATGTAAGAATATTTACCTTAATGCAGATTTTCTAGAGATTAGTTTTCTTGTTAGTCTAAAAATATGATATATATATATATATTTTTTTTTTTTACTTTATTTGCAGTGTAAAACTTTACTACAAAAAAACTGAAAAAATCTCACGTGAACATCTTACTCATCATGTTTTTTTGTTGTAGCAGCAAAACCATCCAGACTCTGAGGAGACATTGAGGTTAAGCTCAAACCTTTTAGATTATTTAGTTTATTTGTTTTTATCTCCCTGCTGCTTCACAACCGCTGACTTTATGTCAAACTGAATTCATTATGTTTGTAGCCTTTGACCTTTATTGGACCATAATTTGATCCCCTAAAGGTGAATAAGACTCAACAAAGCCCTAAAGCATGTGTTTAGAGATTTGATCTTCTAAACTGCAGTTTCCAACTTCTCACATTTAAAAATGTTCTGCATCTCTCAGATTTACATTCTTGTAAAATGAATTTATTTGGATTTTAGAACTAGTCTGAACTAAAGTCAAATAAGAAATATTTGTTTAATCTGCTCACCTCTTGTTGACTCCACAGCATACCGTTAACACATCCACACAGTCACAAAATTAAAAATGAGTTCAAAATAAAAACAGTACAAAGTGATACAGCAGCACTTCATGGTTGCCACCCCCCTCTTCCTCACACCAGAGTACTCCTCTTCTCCCTCTCTGCTCTGTCCCGACTCAGGTCTGGTGTCGGCGGCTCAACTTGGCCTGATGTGTTGTTGGGCACACTTCGGCCCGAGGTGGGTGAGTTCTGCATGACTACCAGGCGTATGGGTGACTGGCTGGGCGGCACCGGCGCACTGTCAGGGACATACTCCTTGGTGGGGTCCTTGCCTCGGCAATCGTAGAGGATGCAAGAGATCAGGAAGACCAGGAGCAGGATGACATAGCTGGCGACCAGAATGATGAGGTTCAGGGTGACGGGGTCAATTTCCAGGTAGAACTCCATGAAACCCATAGTGATGCTTCATATCCCTGATCCTAACCCAGATCCAGAGAGAGGATGAAAAAGCAAGAGAGGGAAGTCGAGAAGAGACTCTGATGTAGGACAATGGATGGACAACTGGCCTGAAAGAGAGAGAAAAAGCAAAAGACAGACGAGGACGACATCAGAGGATGAAATGAGATGGATCAGCTGGCTGTGAGGGAGGGGCGGGGTGGGGTGGTGGCGACAGCAGGCCGAGTGGATATGAGGCTTTGTGCTTTAAAGGACATTAATCCTCACTGCTCCTCCAACCTTGAATTTCAGCAGCCAATGATTAAAGCTGCTCACTTTTAATAACTTAAGCCACCATTTTGATTTTGCCAACTACAGAGCAATGACTAAATCATTCAGAGCAAAATGGATGGTGACGACACACACCTGTCAGCCTGCCATGGACGCTGCTGTGGGGATTTGAGGAGTCATGTAACATGTATTAAACAACAGCTTTATTTTATCAGTCACAGAGATTATTTTAACATTTGAATTTGATTACATTAAAAGCGAAAAACAACCCAGAAATTGGCTGACATCCGGCTCAAGAGACACAAAGTTCCCTTAGTAAATTTTGTTCATGGAACCTCTTCTTGCTGATTTATCAAAATAAAATGCCATCATCTAAAATTACATGGGTTTTAAAGAACCATTCCATCTGTTTTAATGTGAAAAAGAAAGCATGCCCTCTTTTCATCTTTTTATGTATCAGGACACAATGAAAAATCCTCCGGCCCATGAGGGAGTCAGCCAGAAATCCATACAGACTCCATCCCAACTGCTTCCAGAGGATTTGAGGGATTCAGTATCAGCCTCTGATCAGATGTAATGATTAATGATTGCTCTGATAAAAAAGTCTAAAATTTAGCAGCTCTGGAGCATACAGGTGTGTGTTAGCAAAATACCCATGAGGAAACATTGAGCAGGGCTAAAGGTCATTCCCTTCGTTTGTCGGAAAGAATATGCAGAGGTGAAAAACTGGGTCTGTGATATGATGAAATGATGTTGTTTCATTGAAACTTGTTTATTTTGTTTTATTATATTATCAATGGCGTCATTTTTTTCACCACAGCTGTGTGGATGAGGAACACTTGACAACACAGCACCAGGTCACTCCAGACCAAAACCCACCAACCAAGGACTTTGTTCAGTTCAGTTCAGTTTGGTTCGGTCAGAGACAAGACATAAAAAAAAAACATTCTAAAGAAGCCCTTATCCTGTCCACAGACCCTTTTGCCAGGGGCGAAGAGTCAATCTGTCTGTGTGTGTTTGTTTAGACCGTTGTTGATCACTGTAGTGTTCGAGGAAACAAACTATGAGATGGGTGCTGACGCAACACTCACTCATATAAACTAAAACGGAACCAGACGATGCATCACGAGCCAGAATTCTTTACAGAACAATCATCAGCATCCAGAATAATAACAATAATAATAATAATGCATTGAACTTATATAGCGCTTTTCTAGACACCCAAAGACACTTTCTCACACACTCACATTCACACACTGCTAGTGATGGTAAGCTACTTGTAGCCACAGCCGCCCTGGGGAGGTCTGACAGAGGCGAGGCTGCCATTTGGTGCCGTCGGCCCCTCTGACTACCACTAACACAGGCAAGTTGGGTGAAGTGTCTTGCCCAAGGACACAACTGCAGGATACCCCTGGCAGGAGCTGGAATCGAACCCATGACCCTCCAATCATGAGGCAACCCGCTCTACCTCCTGAGCTACTGCTGCCCCAATCAGGCTGATCTCTGAAACCTCTCATCAAGACTCTGACAGTTAAAAACAAAAACGAAACAAGAAGTTGTCAGGTCCCTCCAGCAGCAGGAAGAAGCTAATCTGCATTTAGTAATTACTTGTTGAAGACACTTTGAGCTAATGGGAGGCTGGATTAGACAGAGACACCCAGATTTGACAAATGGGGAAATTAATCCATGCTGCTAAATTCAGACGATGGAGCTGAGAGCGATGAGACTGGACCATGGAACATTTCTGGTTAAATAATCCTAAAGGTTGGGAAACTTGTTTGAGTGGAGAAGAATCTAAAAGGTCCCAACTTTAGTGGCTTTTGACCTCAACTGGGTCTAATAAAAAGCTTTATAATGTTTCTCATTCCCTCAAAAAATTTCTTCCATATATTTAATCATTATAAATGTTCTAGATCCAGTTTGTTGTCAGCGTTTTCCTGTAATTCAATCCCAGCTGAGAGGTTTAATCTCCCCAGTGACTTCTAGGTTGACCTAGCTGGTTATTTCCAGTAAAACCATCACATAAGAATATTCAAACCATTTGAATATGATTATTAAAAGGTCACATCCAGCAGAATAAAGAGGAACGTCTGACTGTGTCTGCTGAAATCAGCTGCAAAGAGAATCCATTCATCTTTGTTTAGTGGACACTATTATTCAAGTGACTCACAATTGCAAATGTAGCAATGCAAGTAATTCACCAAGCATGTGTCTGAGGAGCAAACCAAGGTACCAAGAGAAAACACACTCACATGTGGAGAAAATGCAAACCCCACACAGAATGAGTGCAGTCAGGATTCAAACCTGCAGCTATATGTCTACCGACTGAGCCACATCCCGCTCTAAAGTCAGGTTGTAGAGGAGCTTTGGTAATGCAATCTGCTGAAACCGGACCAAAATGTGACATTTCAACTAGACCCAAAGGAAAACTCATGACAAATGTGCTTTTTATTAACTCAGTTACTGATGCAGGACTTTTATTTAAAGGTGTGAAAGACTTATTTGCAGTGGTCTCTAGAAGGAATAAATGCCTTGTAAGTCATTCTCGGGGGCCAAAAACATTGGTGCACCATTTCCAGAAACTAGAAGAGAGCCACATCCCAGTTAGCCTAGTTTGACCTTTCTCAGTGGCCTAGTGGTAGAGTGTCTGCCCTGAGACTGGGAGATCAGGGGTTCGATTCCTGGTCGGGTCATACCAAAGACTTTGAAAAAATGGGACCAAATGCCTCCCTGCTTGACACTCAGCATTAAGGGGTTGGATTGGGGGGTTAAACCACCAAATAGTTCTCGAGCGCGGCTGTGTCTGCTGCTCACCGCTCCCCCAGGGGATGGGTCAAATGTGGAGAATAAATTTCGCACACACACCTGTGTGTGTGAGACAACTAATGGGACTTTAACTTTAGCTTCAGACGGTACGTTTTGGAGTCTTATTTCCAGATACGTGGACATCTCACCTTGGATTGGATAACAGTAACGTGACTCTATTGCTGACTTGCAACATGGATGTTTTATCTCCACAAATAACACAGGCCTGGAGGAACGTCTGCTGTGTGGTGGAGTTGCTAATGCTAATGGTTAGCTTCAACTTGCCGAGACATTCTCTGCTGTTTAATAGATGCTCAGCAACAGCCTCCCCTGTCTTGAGTTACAGTAAGGTGGGTGAGTCCATGAGTGTTAAGTGTCAGTGTGATGTGATGTCAGGAACTATTTGATAGTTGAATCCCAACCCCCCCCCCCCCCCCCCCCCCAATCCAACCCGTTAAATCTGAGTGTCAGTGGGGAGGCATTAGGTCTCTTGTTTAAAGTCAAAGACCCGACCGGGATTTGAACCTCGGCACTCTACCACTAGGTCACTGAGAAGGTGGTAATGCAGGAGAAAGGTGTATGAGGCTATTTTCATGTTCAACCTGCATAAAAAAAACTTAGGGAAACCAAATAAATCGGAAATGATGACTAAAAATGTTTTTTCAGTGTTCCATACCTTTAAAAAAAATCTATATTTCAATGAAAATTTGCTTTACCCATTAATCAGATTGATTTCCTTTCCTCTTAGTAAACCTATTTAGTCTGTCGGTATTTTGCTCCTCAGGGTTAAAACCTGCTTAGGCCACATATCCAACAATAAAGACTTTTCAATGATTTCTGATGCAGCCTCATCTTACAAGCCATTGTGGAACACATCGTAAACTTATAGTCAGCAAACTGTCCGCCGAAAACTCTCAGCTCCCCTCATGTCTAAATATAACAAAAAGATTAGAAGAGGATTTCCAGTCTCCTCAAAACATTTTGTAAAATAACAGAATCCGGAAATACCTCTCAGAGCAGAGACACCTAAATTCCTGACCGTCCTTGGCAGCAGATGGTGAGCTCAGAGGGAAATGAGGGCAGGGTAAAAACAACAGTGCAGGAACATTTAGCAGGGTGGTTATTATTCAGTGAAGGGACACCAAAATAAGCAGCAGCGCGCCGTTATTAGAAACAGCTGCTGACAAACTGATGAGTAGAAGATGCTTCTTCTGTAGGACCAGTCCTCTCAGCTGCTCGTCTTCCTCGTTTTATCTAAATATTCACACAACGTATCATTTCATTTAGCTAAATTTCATGGGGTTGTCCAGTAATCGTACGGGTGCAGGTTCGAATCCCGGCTCCGGACAGAGAATTCTGCTGTTGTGTCCTTGGGCAAGACACTTAACCCACCTTGCCTGCTGGTGGTGGTCGGAGGGACGGGTGGCGCGTGTGCTCGGCAGCCTCGCCTCTGTCAGCGCGCCCCAGGACAGCTGTGGCTACAATGTAGCTCATCACCATCAGTGTGTGAATGGATGAATGATACATTGTAGTGTAAAGCGCTTTGGCGTCCTTACTCTGAGAGGCGCTACACAAGTGCGGGTCATTTATTTAAATAATGCATCATAAATATATTATTAAATTATTAACCCTCAAGGTAGGTGTTGCAGATTTGCAGCAGTTTAAACCTACCTAGCTGGTTACTCCACATACGTATTTCATGAGCATTTACTCAGAAGTACCCCTGAAGGACTTAGTTGTTCGTCCTTTCATCAAAACTTAATTTGAGCCTGAGAGGGTTAAAAGCTTTAGATAAACTGGTAATAAAAATGGATGTGACTGGGAAGTTGTTAAATTATCAGATAAAACCAATAAAGATGTTTGTTATTGTACATACAATGCTTACATACGTCCTTTATGAAACCATTTTTCAGTTTAATGTAAAAAAAAAACAATTTTTAAAAATGTGGGTCAGTTTGAGCTTGTGTGTGGGGGGGGGGTGAGAGAGAGGGCGAGAGAGGGAGAGAGAGAGAGAGAGAGAGAGAGAGAGAGAGAGAGAGAGAGAGAGAGAGAAAGTTCAGATGTGACGATAAAAATCCTGTCAGAAATCAGGCTAATTTCTTCTGCGCTCACTGTCGTTCTCCATCTGTAACGGATATTTTCTGCCAGACGGATGGAAGAAAAACAGACGACAGATGGGCCAAAAAGCTCAAAAGGAAAAAAACTGCAGATCAGCTGAGAGGCGATCAATTAGGAGAAACTGATTAAAATTGTGGAAAACTAATGACACAATTGTTTTTAGTTGGGGAAATTTGTATTTCTGACATTATTACACGAATTGAAGAGAACATGTTTAAAGGTTAACACCTTTCTTCTGGCTCTCGCTGTTATTTTTCAAAAGCTGCTCATGACACTTTACCTTCTGAGGTCACAGAAACATCTGGGTTGTTTACAAAACACAATGGCTCCTAGATTGGACAAAGATTCACAAACTGTGATGACTCTGGGTCAGTTCTGTTTTTTTCTGGACCAGGTGGGTGTGATCCAGGATTTCTTAAACCAGTATCTGACGTGTTCTGTAGAAACAACCAGGCGTGGGTTGGTGTTAGGGTTAGATGTGGATCAAGTCTTCTAATAGCAATCATCTGGTTTAGATTCATAATATGCATGTTTTAACTATTAAATTAAGACTTGATTAGCAATAACATATTGTATATAAACTTTCCACCAGGGATTGAAATTGAACCCTCTTATTCTTTTCTGTTACAATGAGCTAAAAACAACAATGAGCAAAAGCTAAAACAACAAAAGAAGGAACACAAAAACAGACCCAAGAAGCTCAGTTTCCTCAGTCCTTACAGGAGAACAAGGCAGTATTGGCTAGCTTTTAGCACTCCCTAGAGTTCCTTTGTAGAACCAAAGCATCTCCTTGCTGTGCGTTTGTAATTTTAACACCCTAATCAAACAGCTGATATGTATCCCCAGCCTTCCTTAGTGTCTAGAGGGGTGATTCATCACTGAAAAAATCAGCTGTGTTCATGATCTAAAATATGGAGGAAATATGCTGGAACCAGACTGCCGTGTCAGGTATGTCAGCTCCATTTTTTTCTAAGTCCCAACCAAGCCCCCTTTATTCTGCAATAAATTGAAAGCCAAAAAGGAAGTGGCAAAAATTGCAGTTCCCGCCTCATCCACTAGGGTCTGGCAGCAAAAGTGAGCAAATCCTCATTGACTCCCATGTTAAAAATGCCAATTTCACAGCAGAAATAAACATGTTTACAGCCTGGGTCAACAAATCATTTTAGGTTTAATAGATCTAGTTTACATTCATGACAACTCTGGGAGCTGAATTTCTTTTGTAACTCTTCTGTTCAAGTGGAATTTCATGCTTAAAAATCTGGATAATTAATGGTCACCCACTTGACTTCAGAGCTGGCTTCCAAGAAAGGCCTCAGCCTCATGTTAATAGATGTTCTGCCATTTGGACTCTGAACTTTAGTTGGTTTTTTTTCTGTGTGTTTGTGTTCGTGTTTGGATGCTAATCGTGGAATTGGTTGGACAAAAGGGCAAGCTGTGGCCACTCACAGACCATCCAAGCAGTTTCTTTTTATCAGTAAGTACATTTAGATTTCTGTACATTATTTGGTTGGTTGAATGGGGGTAAATGCTGTGTCATTTAACTGCTTGGTCAAACATGTTAGAGCTGCATAAGAATCTTAAGCGAGAGGCCAGCTTCTCCTTTCTCCTGCCTGAGGAAAGCAGGCCGCTGCCTGTTCTCGTTTTCCGAGCCGGCTCCGAAGCGAGGCTGTAGTCATGCTGGACCTCTGAGGGAGACCCCAGAAACACTGCAGCTCTTTTTGTTGACTCATGTATAAAATGAAAATGTGACTAAATTGAGTTTTTATTCAGGTCTGAAGAAGATCCACAACACCAGAACCAACTCCTCTGTTGATCTACCTAAAACCATGAACTATAAACTGATGATGCTCTAATAATCTAAATCTGATCCTGTTTATTCACCCAGCTCAGCTGAGATGTCCTATCAGATCTCGTCCTGGTTGGAGATGCTTATCTGCGTCTGATCAGCTTTACTCAGAAACTGCCCTCAGATCTTTCGTGTGTCTTATCTGGACCTTTTCAGACCCGCCTGGGTGTCTGAGTGGGGCGACGACAGCGGCCAACAATGGGAATCAAAGCGAGCAGCCATTCTGTTCCAACACAATGTCAGCTTCCTGCACTGAGGCAGCTCAGCTGAGCGCTCCCCTCTCATCTGTCACAGTGAACTCTGAGAACAATGACCCCAACAAGTCTCTGAATCTTTCAGCACAGCAAACCTTAGAGAATCACACACCGAGACAAGTAGATGGAGGGAGAAGGAATTTTTGATGGAAGAGGGGAAGTGCCGCTCCCTGGTTAATGGGTCCGTTTGGGGCCCCCGGGCCATTGTTGGCCGTCTGGTCCTTTAGAGGCAGAAAGCAGCTTTGAATCATTTCCCACCACTCCATCCTCAGTTGTGTTACGGAGGATTTGGAGAGTGCAGACAGATGTGAGACACATCTGGACCAGACCACAGGTGATCTACAGTTCATGGGCACAAAAATTAGACTGACACCAATGAATGAACATTCAGTGATGAGCTGGTTTGTATCTACTAGTTTTCTGGTTCATTTTAACCTCTTTAATAAATATTTTATGTTATTAAAATAAGCACAAATGTATCAGAATTCACTCAGTAAGAAAATAAATAAGATTTTACGATGAAAGCACTCTTGAGGGACTTCCGGGTCGACGCGAAGGAGGATGGCAGCACAGCAGAAGAGGTTCCCGACATAAGAGAAAAAAAACAGCCCAGAGTAACCCGCATTTACTACGACCTGAGTTAAACAAATGAGAAAGAGGGGCGCTGAGATGCCTAAAAACAAAATAAAGAAGAAACTCACCCAGAACGAGCTACAGGAGTGGGACGGCGATGACCAGATCTCACTGGCTAGCAGCAACATGGAGGACGACATGCTAGCAGAGGAAGGAGAAAGAGCTAACAACGCTAGCCTAGACCTCATATTCAGAGAATTGAGAGAATTCAGGAAAGATAACGATGTGCAGCTAAAAGCAATCCGGGAAGATGTAAATAAGACAAACAAGAGAATGGAAGAAACGGAGGAAAGGATAAATGACGCCAAAACCTGAATACAAAACAACGAAGAAGCAGTAACAGAGATGCTCAAACTGCACGTTGAAATGAAAGCAAAATTAACTGATCTAGAGGGACAGTCTAGAAGAGAAAATATTAGAGTATACGGAATCAAAGAGGGATCAGAAAATGACGCACCATCTATGGCTGTGTTCCTAGAGCGCTTGCTAAGACAGAAACTGGAGATACCGGAGACGAGTGAAATAAAGATCGAGAGAGCACAGCGGGCTACGGTGAAAAAGCCACCACCAAGCGCAGCACCTAGATCCATAGTCCCCAAGGTGGCTAGCTACGGAATAAAAGCCGAAATAATAAAAATAGCATGGCAAAAACACGGATTGGAATATATGGGGAACAAAGTTAACCTAGACCACAACTACGCACCTGAGGTCTTGGAACAACGGAAGGAATACTAATAGAGAAAAAAATTCGATTCCAAACCCCATTCCCAGCACGACTGCGGATATTCTATTCGGAGGGACTGGTGCTATACGGCTCTTGCGAGGAGGCCACCAGCGACCTGGCAAAGAGGGGATTCCCGGATGCAGTCGTCAGGAGCCCGGAGACCGTCTTGGAGCAGATCCGAAACAGAGCGTGGAGCATGGCGAGAAAGAACAAGGACCTCAACCGGGACTTCAAAGAGAAACTCCAAGAATTCAGACGCCAGGAACAGAAATGAGAAGCCACCGTCTCTGATGAAATGACAATGTTGAGGTAAATTTAAAGGTTATTATTTGTTTTACAAATAAGTTAATAGGCCAATAATGTCAATTTAAATAGTCGGGCTCTTCCTATGCTGTAAAATGGACAATGGTTGGGCAGCAGATGCTCCCCCCCTCCCGCACCTAAGGGTGCAAGGGGCTTACCCTCAAAGCCCCCCCTCCAACGGGGCTCGCTCAGGACCAAATGTAGGCCTCACAGATGGAAGTCAGCATAACTTTTATCAGTGTATGTGATTCTTTACAGTTGTTCAAAGAGTTTTATGTGGTTTTTGTAGCTGTCGCTTTATACAGCTACAATGTTCAAATGACGGTTGTTACTGTATTTTTGGGGGAGTGTAGACACTACAGGTTTTGCTATGTCAAAATCACCTAAACAAACAAACTATGGCTAGTGGCAAAATAAAGATTATCTCATATACTGTAAATGGCATGCTAAATCCTATAAAATGAAATAAGGTACTAACTAAGATGAAAAAAGAAAAAGCACAAATAATATATTTACAGGAAACCCACCTAAACCTTAAAGAACAAGAAAACTTAAAAAGAATGGGATTCGTAAGTGTATTTTCCTCTTCTTATAAAGTTGGGTGAAGAAGGGGAGTCGCAATTCTTACATCAAATAAATTACAGTTTGACAAAGTAGCAGAGATAAATGATAAAGATGGTCGGTATGTTGTTTTAGTAAGAGGAAACATTGAGGGACAACCAATAACATTTTTAAACATATACGTGCCGCCTAGAAGTGATATTAATTTTTACCAGAAGATAATTAACATGATGGTAACAGAGAGAGTAGGCATTCTAATTTGTGGAGGAGACTTAAACATACATTTACAACCAAAACTAGACACATCATCTGGGAAATCACAAAACACAAAGTTACTGTACTTGAGGTATCTGTGGCACTTTGCTGTTAGAAAAAACTGCACATTCCAGGGTGGCCTTTTATTGTGGGCAGTATAAGGTACACCTGTGCACTACACATGATGTCAGATCAGCATCTTGATGTGGCACACCTGTGAGGTGGGATGGATTATCTCAGCAAAGCACAGTTGCTCACTATCACACATTTAGACTGATTTGTGAACAATGTTTGAGAGAAATGTTAATACTGTGTATCTGGAATGCATTTTAGATCCTTAAGTCCATCTCATGAAAAATCGGAGCAGAAACAAAGGTGTTGCATTTGTATTTTTGTTGAGTGTATTTGCCGATACAAAAGAAAATTAAGGAGGATTTAGAAAGATGGCATTTAATTCCATACTTAAGTCTTAATTCAAGAATAGATTCAATTAAAATTAATATCTTGCCAAAACTACTATACCTATTCCAAACATTACCAGTAGAATTAGATCAAAAGGTATTTAATAAATTGGACAAGATGCTGTCCAGGTATATATGGCAAGAAAAGAGACCTTGAATCCAATTTAAAACTCTCCAATTGACAAAAGCAAAGGGAGGATGGGGCCTCCCATCTCTTGAAGACTATTACAGAGCAGCACAACTGAGACCTGTGATTTGCTGGTGCAATCCCTCCTGCAACGCACAATGGAAAGACATAGAAATGGAACTTTCACCTATCCCTATACAATCACTTATCCCAGATAACAATATTCAAGAACGGATAAAAAAATATAGAAAATCCTTGGATTAAATTAACACTTAAAATTTGGAGAACACTAATAATGGGATACAAATTGGAAGAAGATATAGTGGTAATTAAATGGTGTGCATATGACACACAGTTTACTCCAAACAAATTAGATATGAGGTTCAAAAATTGGGCAGATAAAGGTATAAGTGCCTTATGTAAAATAATGAAAAATGACACCCTCCTCAGTTTTGAACAAATTAAAGAGGAATATGCTTTAGAAGTGCAAGACTTTTACCAGTATTTACAGGTGAGACATTTTATTGGTGACAAGTTAAAAAATGTGGCAGAATCTAGTTAACAATTATTGGAGGTTTTTAAAAAGGCTTATGATGAAAATAGAGGTAGGGGTATGGTATCAGCGATATATAAGGGACTTATTAACAAAAAGAAACACTCAACTCTATACGTTAAAGCAAAATGGGAACAAGAAGGAGGAATAAATTTGTCAGAGGAAGAATGGGAATCAATCTGGAAATACCAGTGAAGTGTAGCAATTCAGATAGTTGGAGGGAATTTGGCTGGAAGAGCCTGATAAGATATTTTATTACACCATGTCAAAAATCCCATTACAAAGGTAACTCTCCGGTTTGTTGGCGAAATTGTGGAAGTATGAATGCAAATCACTACCATATATTCTGGGATTGTTGGAGTATTAAGACTTTTTGGAGTGAAATACATAAAGCAACACAATACATTTTCGGGTGTCATCTGCCCCTGGAAAGTAAAGTTTTCTTCTTTGGACTCATGCCTGAAGGATGGACTAAAAGAGATAAACATTTGTTCGGTATTTTAATGGTGGCAAGCAAAAATGCACTCACGAAAAAGTGGCTTACCCAGGAGAGCCCAACGTCGACCCAATGGACGGATATCGTTATGGACATAGACAGAATGGAGAAGTTAGGGGCAGAACTGAACTATAAGAAAGACTTATTTGCCTCCCAATGGAGGAAATAGTAAGACTACTTAGCACCACAAAGACCAGAACTTAACTTGCTTAACCTGTAATGTTAACTGGATATTGCATAGATTATAATCATCCTCACCCCCAAGTAACAGATGTCTTTCAGGTTTATTTGTGTTTTAATTACAAATATCACTATGTATTTTTATGTTTACTTTTTCTTTCCCGTTTTAAATACTGACTCACAGAAAATGCTCATTCAAGCAGAAACTTGGTGATGTATTTGGAAAACATGACATGTAACATGACTGCTAAATGTTTAATAAAATTTAAATGAAAAAAAAATAATAAAAGAAAAAACACTTCAGTTTTTTTAAAGGTTTCTCACTTAGAGCTCAGAAATCTGGATTCAGCCATAAATATGTGAAATAACAGTGCGCTCTTTAGCAATATAGAAGGTGTAAAATCTATAATCTTATTTTTTCTCTATTTAGTTTTTATCTTCAAACAACAAGAAACAAACATTTGAACAGGAGATGCTGAAGACGTTCGTTTTAAAAGTTTTATTTGTTTCTTTGAGCAGAAACTTGAATTTAATGTTATATTCTGAGATTAAACGATCCACAAACAGTATTCATTGCTCTAGAAATTAAAGAGTAAAAAGTCAGCAGTTTGAATTGAATCTGTTTCTACCTGTGAGCGTTTTAGCTCTGCTGCTGGGCCTCTGAGGCCACTCAGACTGACAGCTTCTCCCACTTCTTTCCTCATTATGGATCCGGCAGAGATTCGGCAGCATCGTGTATCGTCCACATCTTCACATCACTAGTGTCATCTGCTGCTGCAGCTGTCTTATCATAACGATGCTACTGCAAGCACAAGTTGCCCCAAAGCATCGTATTTTTGTCCACATATGACTTTTAATGACGTTCCAACCTAGCTTACCTTCATATGCAGTACATGAGTTTAAGGTTATGGATGGAATTTCTAGGTTATTGCCTCTCCTGTCTGATTTTCTGTTATGGTTGCTGTAATTAAGCTCCCAGACAATTCCTCAACGATTAAGAACTAATGTTTGTTTTTTATATTTATTTGAAACCATTTTCATGTTTACTTGCATGTTATTGTGACGCTCCTTGTGATTTCTGTGAAATGCTAGAAAAATACACTCTATCCTCCAGATCCTTATTTGTAGTTCCAGAAAACTCCAAATAAAACCAGATTTTCAGACTTTATTCACTACAGATTTGTTGACTGCATTTGGATCGTGTCTCTGACATGTTGGACGAAAACTGATTTAACAACAGAAGCTTGTGATTCTTGGTTTTAAAGTAACAAAATCTAAAAAAGATCAGTGGCTTTCCTTCTCTCTTCATCTGTCACTCCACCCAGTCTGTAGGGGAGTCACTGCAGTGTTCTTGCAGAAAGTCCTTCCTGTTGACCTGTTGATCTGCTTTCATGCTGCCGATTCACCGAGTCCTTTCCAGGAAATGTCGGACAAATCTGCCACTCTGTCACACCACCAATTGCTTCAGTTGGTTTAGGATTCATTAATGACTTATTTCATGACCGAATGCAGAGGCGCAACAGTGACCTGTAGCTCAGGAGGTTGTTCAGTAATCAGAAGGCTGTAGGTTCAATCCCAGCTCCCGCCAGAGAACGCTACTGTTGTGTCCTTGAGCAAGACACTTAACTCACCTTTCCTGCTAGTGGTGGTCGGAGGGACCGGTGGCGCCTGTGTTTGGCAGCCTTGCCTTCATCAGTGTGCCCCAGGGCAGCTGTGGCTACATTATAGCTCATCATCACCAGGGTGTGAATGGATGAATGACTGATTGTGTTGTAAAGCACCTTGGGGGGTTGTAGAACCCTAAGAAGGCGCTACACAAATACAGGCCATTTACCTTTTTATGTGAATAAATGATTAACCTCATGAACATCTTAATATTTAACAAAGTTAAATGTTCTTAAAGCTGTTGCCGTTTTGGTTTAAAGGGCACGCAAAGATAAAGGAAAAGTTAAAGTCTTGTTAGTCATCACACACTGGTGAAATTCAACTCCACATTTGACCCATTCCCGTGGGGAGTGGTGGCTGCGCTCAGGATCTATTTGGTGGTTTATCCTCCAATCCAACCCCTTAAAGCTGAGTGTCAGTGGGGAGGCATTAGGTCCCAATTTTAAAGTCTTTGGTATGACCAGACCGGGATTTGAACCCCGATCTCCTCTCAGGGCAGTCATTCATACCTCTAGGCCACTGATGAGGAAGAAAACTAGTGAAGGAGATTTGATGTTGATTTCTCTGCACTGAAACTGACACAGGCAAAAGAACTGAAGGAAACAGCCCAGTGAAGGTAAAACAGATATGTTTCACTAAATCAGTTTTGGACTTATGTGAGAGATGAATGAATGAACTCACGATTCAGCTGGACAGAGATGAACACACAATGACTTCATCAACTGAATGAATTTGTTACTTGTTATTGTTTAGAAAAGTTTGCTCACAGTTTCCTTATTTCTCTTAAAACGTCATGAGGTTTTATTCCTCTCAGCTGACATGCTGTCCGTCATTAATCTGATAACTTATTCTTCTTCAAGTTCATCAAAAAATTAAAGACTAACAGAATCGCTGAGGAACAAACGGAGGTCACAAACAAGACAATCTGAAAACAACATGTCTCAGCAAGGAAAGTATTTTACTAAAGTACCTTTCAACTGTTTTATAGCTTATTATGGACAGGGACTGTACATCATTAATAATAACTTTAACTGTGGAGTTAAAACATTCTGCAGCGTGGACACCATCTGCTATCATGGGGCTTCTGTCCTCCAATCAGAGGAGCCTCCAAACATCTTCACCACACACCTCTAATCAACAGTCAGTCATCCATTATGACTGACGTTCTCACAGTAGATTGTTTTAGGACTACTCCTAAAGCAAAAGGATTGAACATTGAAACTGGTCAGAGTGGAAGTTCTGGTTCAGACAGCCTTCAGAAAAAATTGGGATCGTTTGCTTCCACAGAGGAGGCTTTTCCAGGTTCTGGTTTCTGCAGAGTGATTTGCTGAAACAAAAGTCAGAACCACTTTGGCAACCTATTGGTCCAGTCTCTGTCTCAAACTGGTTAACGAAGCGATGAAAATGAGGGAGGTCCAGTCATTGAGATGTTTCCCTCTTTGGTGCGTTCAGGCTATGCTGTATCCCTGACTCACCATGAGGGCAGTCTGACTCTCACGCCTCTTGTCCTTCTTTTTCTTCTGTCGGAACCTCCAGCAGATGGCGCTGGACCCCAGCAGACCCAGTCCAACAGACAGCAGTGCCAGTCCTAGCACCGAGATGGTGGAACCATGGGAGTTAAAGGTGTAAGCCACCCCCGTCACCACAATGCCAGCAATGAGGACAACCACGCCGAATGGAACCGTGCAGCGGTTGCAGGACATCTCAGCTCCTCCGGTAGCTGCTGTCAGCTGAACCTCATTGATGTGTGGAACACAGGTTGTCATGACAACGCTTTGGTCTTTCTTGGCCCTGTCTCGACCCAGCTTCTCTGCAGAGATGGACGTTGGTATCCTGGGGGTGTTCCTCTGGATTCTGGCTCCTCCTTTTATATAGAGGTCATCGGGCATGGTGATCTTACTGGCGAGGAACAGGTGAGCCATTTTAGTGATGTCAGAGCTCAGCCAATCAGGGAGCAGCAAGCTGTAAACAGAGAACATATTCAGATTTGAATTTTTCCTGTTTTATTTTTTGGTTTTAAAGTTCAGCTGCTCAGAACTTGAAGCTACAAGCAGTCGCATTCTTTAAAAACACTGTTCAGATAAAACTTTTCTGACGCTTTTCCTCACATTTGAGTGACAGATGAGCCAAATCTGAAGAAACATTCGGAAAGATCTGCAGAAAGTCTGGAAAACTAAACTTTAAAAGATTGGTAGAAGATTTCGCTGCTAGAAAAAGTACCAAATTGTCAGGATCCAGCAGATGGAGCTCTTCCTCTCTTTTCCCAGGTGCTGAGTGGTCCCAGCTGGAGCCAATTTCCTTATCAAGGCAGCAGTGCTTAGGAGGATTGGAGCCACCAGACGGACGTCAGCTGATTCCGTTAATGGAGTGGTCACTGACCACATGCTCTCTAGCTGTGCTTCCTTTCGTGCCAAGTACTCACATGTGATTCTCTCTGTTCCTTGCAGCAATCTTTTCCGCGTCTTTGAAAGACCCAGGAAGTTCCTCGTTGGTTCATACATCCAAGTTCTCTTCTCCACGTCTTCACTGTTTGGATGTCTGTCTCTTGGTCTCTCGATTCCTCTGATCCAGAAGAAAATAAACGGTTTTAAGAAAAAGTTGTTTCTGAGTCCGAGTGTGCTGTGTCTGCTTAAGAGTCACTCATTCCGAAAAATGACAGAATCAGCTGACCATTCTGACTCTGCAGCACAGTTACGCTTGGCTCTCACTGCGCAAGGAGTAATGTTGGATCATCACGAGACGTCATTACAGGATTTAGTTCGTCAGAATCAGGCTTATCAACAAAACGTTGGCCAAATAACTCACCTGTTAAACGGACTCCAGTATTCTACCCGGATCCACCACTCAGAGCAGCTCCGTTGCCACCGATTCCGCCACGCAGCCACCTCCTTCAGCTTTCCGTGAAGTAGTCTCTCCTCCAGAACTTTTTTAGGAGACCTAAGTAAAAGTAAGCGATTCCTTCTACAATGTGCTCTGGCTTTCGAAAGATCACCCACTCAGTTTCAAACAGACGCCAACAAAATTTCCTATATGGTCGCCCTGCTTAGAGAACGCGCTTTACAATGGGCAAACGCCCGATTCTCCCAAACAGATCTCGCTACGGTTACTTTCCATGAATTCAGTACTCAGTTTGAGTTAACCCTCTGCCCTAGGATCGGCGAAGAGGAAATTGCTAAACGTTTATGGAGTTTAAAACAAAGAAATAGATCAGTCGCTGAATTAGCAATTGACTTCCGCACCATTGCAGCCAAATCTGGAAGGAACTGCCCATCTCTGAAAGCAGCATTCTCACGGTCCCTCAACGAGAAGTTAAAGGATGAGCTCACTACCCCTGATGAACCACATTTTTTGGAGGATTTGATTAAACTGGTCATAAAAATAGACTCACGCATGCGAGAGCTACCCGAACCAGAAACTTTCCCCCCTCTCGCTCTCAGGTTCCTATGCCTCAGTTCATTCCAGGTTCCATACCAGGGGCTAGTGCTCCCTGTGAAGAGCCCGAACCCATGCATATCGGAAAAGCTTGGGTATCTCCGGCTGAATGGCAGCAATGTATGACAAGCCGTGCATGCCTATATTGTGGAGCCCTGGGACAACTCATCGCCACTTGCTCTATTCGCCCAAAAGAGAGAGCCCATCGGTAAAACTGGGTGTCCTGACAGGTAAATCCACAACTTCTCCCAGATTATTAATCCCTGTAACTATAATCATCAAGACTCAGAGTTCATCCATTCATGCTCTCATTGACTCAGGTTCAGAACAATGTCTCATCTCTCCTCAGCTAGTCCATTAACTTGCCATCCCTGTAAAACCTCTAACTCAAGCTTTCAGTGTATCTGCTCTAGATGGTTGTCAACTCAAGCAACTCAACCTCTGACAGTTCCGCTGGTCCCTGTTCTTCTCAAGATTTAACCTCAACATCACCTACAGACCTGGTTCTAAAAATGTCAAACCTGATGCCCTCTCTTGTAATTTCTCTCCAGACTCTGAGCCTGAGATTCCTGAATCCATCTCACCACCTACCTGGAGAATCGGCAGCCTCTCCTGGGACTTGGAACACAAGATCGAGTCAGCCCCCCAGCTTGAGACCAGTCCTGGGGGTGGTCCGCCCGGTAGACGGTGTATTCCCTCCTCAGTCAGGTCGCAAGTCAGTCAGTCAAGTTTTCCTGTCACCCAGGGGTCAGCAGAACAGTTGCCTACATTCGTCAATACTTTTGGTGGCCTGGATTAAATAAAGATGTCAGGGAGTTTGTGTCAGCCTGCCACGCATGCAACAGAAATAAAAATACTCACAGACCTCCTTCTGGCCTCCTCCAGCCCTTGTCTATACCCTCAAGACCCTGGTCTCATATCACTTAAGACTTTGTTACCAGCCTTCCTCCTTCAAAGGGTAAAACAGTCATACTCACCACCATTGATAGGTTCTCCAAAGCCTGCCTATCCAAGCTACCTTCTGTAGCCCAGGCCACCAAGCTCCTGTTTTCTCACGTCTTCAGACTTCATGGCATTCTTCTTGAAGTAGTGTCAGACAGAGATCCTCAGTTCTCGTCTCAAGTTTGGAGGGAGTTTTGTCGTTCTTTGGGGGCTAAACCTTGCTCGTCCTCAGGTTTCCACTCAGAATCCAATGGGCAGAGTGAACGGCTCAACCAAGAGGTTGAAGACTCACTTCGATGTGACTGCTCCTCTAACCCTCATCAGTGGAGTCTTTTCCTACCATGGATCAAATATGCTCATAACGCCCATATTTACGCAGCTACTGGCAAATCCCCTTTTGAATCCGCATTGGGCTACCTACCTTCACTATTGCCCAATACTGCTCCAGATCCATCCTTGGATGGTGGATGGAGGACTGTGTTCTCCTTGAACCACATCCTGGACATCCGTCGTCGAGGCCGAGGCCACCAGTATTTGGTGGATTGGACAGGTTATGGTCCAGAGGCGTGATCATGGGTTCCCGGGTCCTTTATTCTGGACCCTCAGCTCATTACTGACTTTGAGAGGAGGTCTGCCTCCTCTTCGGGTCGGTCGCCTGGGGGTGACTGTTGAGGGGGAGGTAGTGTCAGGATCCAGCAGGTGGAGCTGTTCCTCTCTTTTCCCAGGTGCTGAGTGGTCCCAGCTGAAGGCAACTACCTCATCAAGACAGCAGTACTTGGGAGGATTGTGGCCACCAGTCAGATGTCAGCTGATTCCGTAAATGGAGTGGTAAACTGACCACATGCTCTTTAGCTGTGCTTCCCTTCGTGCCAAGTACTCACCTGTGATTCTCTCTGTTCCTCGCAGCAATCTCTTCCGCGTCTTTGAAAGACCCAGGAAGTTCCTCGTTGGTTCATACATCCAAGTTCTCTTCTCCACGTCTTCAATGCTGCAAAAGCTCCAGCACTGGATTCTGCCAGGCCACTCAGCTCTCCTGTGGAAAGAACAAACCACTAAACCACCACGCAGCTCTCACAACCTTCAACCATCCTGAATACTCACCTCTCCCTCAGGACCGGTTCCTCTGCAGCACCAGTGAGTTTTCAATTCCAATTAATCCTGCTAAAGAACTCTCGTTCGTCTCTACACATACTCACAATAACTACCTTTTCCAGTGACGATCCTCCTCAAATCCTTGCTTCCTCTTGGTCTCTCAATTCCTCTGATCCAGAAGAAAATAAACTGTTTTAAGAAAAAGTTGTTTCTGAGTCCGAGTGTGCTGTATCTGCCTAAGTCACTCATTCCGAAACATGACACATATAGAGAGAATTGAGAAAGATATCACCAAATTAACCAGAAGAGCCTGAAGGAAATCAGAGTTCTTGTGTGTTTGCACAGATTTAATCTTTAGGCTTATCTTAAGAATCCTGTAAATGAAACTTTAATGTGAGACAGATGGAGGGACTGTCAGGTTTTATCATCATCAGCTGCTAGCCACAAGTCAAGCTTCATTAAGACTTATTAAAGACTCTGACAGGCTGTAAAAACAAACTCCTTTCTGTTCCTGATATTTAATGGCCAGAATTTGGACAGAAGTTCTGTTATTCTTTGAAAACTTGAGTTTCAGCCTTTTATTTACAAGTTAAAAATAATCAGGTTCAGAACAAAATATTTAAAAAGTTAAAAGCTGCTTTAATACCTCTTCCTTGGTTTATTCTTTTTATATTACATTCAATTCAATTCAAATTCAATTCAAAGATACTTTATTAATCCCAGAGGGAAATTAGAGTTTCATTACACACAATTCAGAGATCAGACATGGGCAAGACACATGACAAGAATTGGTGACTGTGGTCATTCGCAACCCTGAGTCGCGCTACCTTAATAGAGATAGGAGGGGTTACATGAGGATTGGTTCAGGCGGAGGGAAAAATGCACTTCAGAGTTACCCTCCACCAGGAGGGCAGCTATGCTCTGCAAAAAATAAAAATAAAAATAAAACACCTCAGACAGATTTGCAACAGACTTCAGACATCACACAACATAAGTGTCCACTGGGGGTGGGGGTGGGGGGTGGCGGTTTGGGACCATCTACACTTCGGTTCCTGCAGCCACTACAAGCAGCGCATGTCACCTCTGAACAGGGGGAGGAGCATTGAGAGTTGGAGGAATGCGGTGACCCTGGAACGATTCGGCGGCCTTGCCGCAGTCCCACCCAGGTTGGGCTAGGAGACAGAGTTGAGTTGCCATAGCGACGGCACATTCCACATATCTTCTGAGGGGGGAGTTTTCGTTGGAGCCTTGCAGGCCCAAGGGCACCATATTTTGATTAGAAATTGTTTTGGGGCCAGACAGAGATAATTTCCTCTCTGTCTTAAAGTTCCTTGGTCCTCAACCTCTCAAAATCCCAAAAATGGACATTAATCTATCCCAAATGTAAAAAAAAAAAAAAAATTGTAAAGCAGATTTGGTTTTGGCAATAGCAGCTGAAGATACTTTGATGTTGTTGTTGTTATTATCAGGGCTCCACAGTGGTGCAGTGGTTAGCGCTGTTGCCTTGCAGCAAGAAGGTCCTGGGTTCACAGCCCAGCCTGGGGTCTTTCTGCATGAAGATTGCATGTTCTCCCTGTGCATGCATGGGTTCTCTCCAAGTACTTGGGCTTCCTCCCACAGGTTGATTGGTTTCTGTAAATTGTCCTTAGGTGTGAGTGTGTGTGCATGGTTGTGTGTCTCTGTGTTGCCCAGCCCCCACAACCCTGCATGGAAAAGCAGGTAAAGAATCGGACGGATAATAATTAAATGTTTTTTTTATTAATTAAAAAGAAAAAAATTGTGGTTGTTGTGAAAATAAATCATAAATGCTGGACACACACACACACACACACACACACACACACACACACACACACACACACACACACAGGTTAATTCAGATTGCTTCAATTAGAAATTGATTTAGAAAATGTTTAAACTGTTTTCCATGCCACTACAACAGCTGGTCTTCACGTAGAAGATAAACATTGGCTGCATGGTGGCGCAGTGGTTAGCACTGTTGCCTCGCAACACGACGGTCGCAGGTTTGAAACTCGGCTGCAGCCTTTCTGCGTGGAGTTGCGTGTTCTCCCCATGCATGCGTGGGTTTCCTCCGGGTACTCCGGTTTCCCCCACAGATCACAACAAGCCCCATAGGTTATAAATTGTAATTCGCTTTGGATAAAAGCCTCCGCCAAATAAATGAACATAAACAAATGCTGAACTTCTGTCTGATCTATCTATCTATCTATTGACAGTGTCACATTTTTGCCACACAAAGAACAGCAGATTCATTAAATCCAGTCACCATAAGAACAAGGTCCTCTGAGGAATGTCTCATGAGCATCTTTACTGTGAGAGTCTCAGCAGGTTATTTGAAGTGCAGTTTTGTGTTCAGGAAAAGGAAAATCAAAGCTCTTACTGCAGCGGGGCTCACACCTCCATTCCTCTTCCTCTTTGAGTCATATATCTGTCTGCAGACTCCTGAAGCTTCAGCTTTCCTCTGCTTGCTGCTACTTGCTCAGCATCGTCCACACTGCAGGAAAGAATGAAGGAATATGGTCATCAACAGAAGGAGGAGGGAGAAGACCCGCCTCCCCCCCATCACCTCCTGTCCCTTCAGCACCAGAACCTTAACTCTTGCTTCCCTACAGAGAATCTCTGGTTCTGATTTCCAAACACACTCATGTTTCTTTGTTCCAACTTTTATCTACTCATACCAACAGAAGACATGTTTTAGTTTCTATCTGATTTTCTTTCCTGTAATTTTTGAAGTGGTCTGGGTCAAAGGTCATCAAGAGTTTTTCTTTGGCCTTTGGCTGACATTCAGTCTGGTACATGAGTGTGAGAGCATGGTCTGCAGCTTCTGCACGCCATAAAAATCTGACAAAAATCAGAAAACAAAACATTTTGACTTCCAGAGCCTTGTGTCAGACCTCTGTGACTGGCCAATAGGAGCAGAGACACTGTTACCATGGCAGTATCGAGAACAGTCACCCTACAGCCAGTGTATGACAAAGATTAAAACCTGTACACAGTTTCAGTTCTTTTTCCTGCATCAGGTCACTGGTTGTCTGAAAGTTTAAAGACGGAAAGAAGTGAAGCACCAGTCAGAACCTGAAAAAGACAACATTGGTTTAAAACAACTGCATTATTTATGAATAAATGCTAGAAATGTATCTGTACTCCAGCTCTGTTTTCACATTGGACTTGTTCTGTCCTTTTACAGATGAAACACAGAATACCCAAAAGTTTTAATGAAACAAACAAACAAATCAGCTGTTATTGTAAACGAGTCAACTAGTGAAGAAACAAGAAACCTGAGTTTGTCTCTGATCCAGAACACTTTACACGTCATCACATGTTCCTTTTCTCTTTCAGGATGAGTGTCTGCAGGACTTTGTATCAAATATGTTTTAAATATTTTGCATTTTCCTGTAAAAATCTCTTCATGGAGTTTATTTAATGTAAATCATGTTTGGAATCATTTTAAGAGAAGACTGTGAAGATGTGGTTGTCTGCGTCTGATTCCTGCTGGATCATCGTAGGTTCTGATGAAGCTGGACAGTTTAGATCTGTGTGGGGAGAAACTCCTCTGGGATTACTGAGACAGAGTTCAGGCTGGAATCATTTCATGCAGCAGGAAACGGAACTGGATCAGACCCTGATTCTTCTTGGCCTCTGGGCAAATGAGGACAAGAATCAGCTGCTTTTTGTTCTGATCCAAAGTTTCCAAGCAGCTTCAGTTCCAGAGATCCGAACAGGTGCTTGAAGTAGCTCTTACGGTTTATTTTCTCTCTGACCCAGAACATTGACCCAGTTCCCCAGGTCATAACTCTCAAATGCTTTGGAATAATCAATATTTAATTCAATAAGAACATTTTAAAGCAGTTACGTGTGTTTTGTCTGAGCCTTTAAAGGATGCTACTTAAATAAATATTGTGTGTTTGCAACAAGGAGTCCTGGTGGGAGATCAGGTTTCACTGCAGGTGCAGCTTTAATCTAGTTCAGCTGAAAAGCTGCAACTATGTGCTGAAAACACACACACACACACACACACACACACACACACACACACACACACACACACACACACACACACACACACACACACACACACACACACACACACACACACAAACACACATACACACACACACACACACCATTTATCATCTTGCATTGATTGTGAGGACCATCATTGACTTTCATTTGTTTTAGTGACTGGATTGTGCCTAGCCATGATCCTAACTTCAACCATAACCAGTCTCTTCCTAACCCTAACATTAACTAAAACTTAATCCACACCTCTAAAACTAACCAGTAGAGCTCTGTAACATTGTACCAAAACGAAGACCAGCAAAATGTCCTCACTTTGGTACTGATGTCCTCAGTTTACAGGTGAAACGCTTGTCATTGGTCCTCACTATGATGTATAAAGTACACACACACACACCCACATGGAGCTGGCTGACAGTGTATTTATGATTTAAAAGGTTTAACTTTTGCTTAACGATCTGTTTATCATTGCTGTGTCAAAGATAACCGTGCAACACAAATGTAGCACATCTTGTAATTCAGGTGGGGAAGTGCTTTATTTTGTGTGACTGCAGGCTTCTGAATTTAAAAAACTCTGCATGCCATTATTTATGTTTTTATGCCTTTAAACCCCAGAAACGAGTCAGCACCATGTGCTGTTTGCTCATCTGCCAGAAGGACTGATGTTGGCGCCCAAGCAGCAGACGGATTTCAGTAAAACATTTTTCTATTTCTTTCCCAGCAGAACTGCGGCTGAGGACATCTGGACTGATTGACAAGCATTTATCGGGTTGTGCTTTAACAGACATTCATGTCAGAGGGCTGTGGGGGTCGGCGAGACTGAATGCTGAAGGCTCCTCTTTATGAAACCAGCTTCCAGTTTCCAGCCGTGAGGTCTGCTTTTAAGGCCAGACTTCAGACTTCCCTTTTTAATAATTCTTCTAGAATCTAATTCCAACACAATTCATTAGAATTTACAGTCAAAAAATCGGCCTTGAATCCAGATAAAAATTGGACTTGTCACTTTTTATTTAGGACTTTAAGAAGGCTTTTGTTGTGAACCAGTGCAGTGTGAAAAGCTGAACTCCATTCAAATGAATGATTTATTTTTGAAACAGCAGCAGCCCTGTGCCAAGCCTCCCTAACTCACTTTAATAAAGTTTCTGGAAGTTTACAGGTTATTTCCTCAACATCAGTCTTGTCTACTAAAACCATAAAACCTGATTGATTTTCCTTAACCAGTGAGGGTTCACAAGTGCTGAATCACTTCCTTCCCAGATCTGTTTTTGGATCGGGGATGATGTGGGGTTTTTTTTTTGGTCTTGTGTCTCTGGAGATGTCCTGCGCTGCTTCCTCTAAACAGCAGATGTTTTCTGGCTGTGCATGTAAAGCAACGAGTTAGCAGCTGTTCAGATCTCTCTGTTCTGTTCCTTCCTGAGGCTTCCTCTTCGTACAGGTGCATTTGGATCCAGACAAAGTGGAAAAGTTGACTAAGCGTTCACTAAGAAAAGATTTTAATAAAAGAGTTAATTACAGCTGTAGCACCTCAAAGGGATAAAAGAAAGTGATAAACCTGTTCTGGGTTTTTAGACACATTCTGATGAATTTACAGGGCAATGTACACAGTACTTACAGGTGTACGGGTTACACTCGTACATACCTCTGTGAGTACTGGGCTGTATGAAGTATTGCTAACCTTTTATTTTCAGATCAAAGCAAATCTCTGTTTTTGTTTCTGTGATAGTAAGCAGCTTCCTGGTGAGACCTTTGGTCCGCCTTAGTTGGAGTCGTAAATTATTTGTTTCTGGTGTCTGAAACCGTTGTGTGTGTGTCATTCTCATGACCTATAGTTACCTCCTGCAAGCATGTGACTTCTTCCTGTCACTTCCAAAGAGCAGGAAAACTCTCAGGAAAAAGCGACGAGCTTTCTAACACTCAGCAAACTGTGAAAGACCCAGACCCGGAAACATAATCTGTCAATCAAATCAAACAGGAAACCTAAAAAACATGAGTGAAGCATGCAGACATCAACTCAGAAACAAGGAATTTACTGTAAAATGTGTGAACCAAACTTTTAAATCAAAACATCTGGACCTCATTTCTGCAGAGAGTTGTCAGAAACTGGGACAACCGTTTTGGGTTCAAACTGTTTCTTTTCCTCATGAATAATTGGACATGTTTAACATTAAAGGTCAACATTTTAGTCATTTTCCTAGTTTTGTTTCAGCTCTTGGATCATTAAGTTTGGAAGTTTCGTCTTTAAGTCAACAGGCTTTGTTTTAAATCAAAAACACCAAATCTGAAGTGTTTCCATTCAGATGATCGGATCCAGCTCAGGCATTTGATTCATCTATGTCCATGTGTGCTAATGATTAAAGGATGCAGTTTACAAAAGCATTTTGCTGAACATTACCTCAAATGTAACCATCTGTTTGAACTAACCACAGAGTCCTCAGAGAACAGATTCAATAAAAGCCTGAAATTTTTATTTCACTTTCTTCACCAATTCCATTTTACGAAAATCAGTGAAAATCCTACTAAACCTAAAATCTGATGAAACGCATGATTCATGGGTGAATACATGGAACACAATAAAGATGAGTTTTATGAGCTGCATCTTTCTTAATTAAGACAACTAATAAATAATCTCCACTAACTAAACCTAAAACTAAACCTCTGCCAACTGTTAAATAGGACTCATTATCTCACACACATCCTCATCATCATCATCATCATCCGGGTCATTTCATTGAGATTCTGTAATGTAGTTCACGCAAAGTTTCCTCCCATTTGGTCTTTATTCATTCATTCATTCCACTGATGTAAATTCTTAGTCATCCAGGACACGATAATCTTTATTGGAACAACTGGACTTTTCTAAATGAAGACAAAACACCTCTCATCCAAGAAGCTCATTCGGTTCTTAATCTTGGGTTGGGAGTTGGAGACGTAGAAGTTGTGATCAGAAACAAACATGCTGACCTCTATTGTCCTATCAGCATGTAGAAATGAAATGACTGCCTGTACCTCACCAACCACTCACCTTGTAGAAAAAGACCCAACAGAGAACATTAAGAAAAACATGAAAAAATTACTGAAGCCACTACAAGACAAAGGCTAAATAACAGAAAAAATGTACAAACATTGGATTCCTACGGCAAACATAACACCAAGAATCTATGGAACGCCAAAAATACACAAACAAAACACCCCACTTAGACCAATAGTTGATAGCATAGGTACACCAACATACAACATGGCAAGAGATATCAGCAAAATCATCAGCCCGTTATTAGGAAAGACAGATCAGCACTGCAAAAACAGCATGGAACTGGCAAAAGAACTAAAGGAAATCACAACAGAAGACAACGACATACTCATCTCACACGACGTCACATCCCTGTTCACAACAACAACAACAACCCAAAAAAACGTAGACATAGTAGTTAACAGAATCAGACAGGACAAGACTTTACACAAAAGAACAAACCTCACAGCAGACGACATTGCACAACTGATAGGACTGATAGCTAACTCCACTTACTTCACATACGACAACGCAATATACAAACAACTGGAAGGCTTCGCCATGGGTAACCCGTTATCAGCCACCCTGTGCGAGTTTTTCATGGAAGACCTAAAACAAAAAGCCATAGCCACCGCCCCCCCCAAACTGCAAAATAAAACTATGGAAACGCTACGTGGATTACATACTGGAAATCATACCAAAAGGACAAACAGAAACACTAACACAACACTTAAACAACATTGATGACACAGGCAACATCAAATTCACTTATGAGATGGAAAAAGAAGGCAGCATAGCATTCATGGATATGAAAATCACTAGGCAGACCGACGGGATCCTAAACATAAACACATACAGGAAACCAACACACACAGACCACCCCACCATACACAAAATGTCAGCAATCCGAGTACTATATCACCGAACAAACATAATAACAGAAAAGAGAGACCGTAAACAAGAGGACAAACACATACAACATGCTTTAAAGACCTGCAGATACCCGACATGGACAATAAACAAAGGAAAACGACAAACAAAAACAGAAAGAAAAGAACAACCTAAGCAAAGAACCAGATATCCAGAAAGACAAGAACCAAAACCAGTGATAACCCTACCATACATCAGAGGCATAACAGGAAAAATAAGAGCAACAATGAAAAAACACAACATAAACACACCAACAAAACCACACACAACAGTTAGAAACAGACTAGTGCACCCAAAAGACAAGATATCAGCTGGACTTAAATGTGGAGTCATTTACGAAATCCCATGCAATCTCTGCAATGAAACATACATAAGAGAAACCGGACGCCAACTCAACACACAAACAATAGAACATAGAAAGGAGTGCGAGAAAGAGGCAAGTCGAAAACACACAAGAGCAGCAAAAGAAGAAGCAGAAAGCACAATAAAGAAGTCAGCCGTAACAGATCACTGCATAAAACCATGTAATGGACTGGGACAACACACGGATCGTAAACACCGAACAACAAAAATACAAAAGATGGATAAAAGAAGCAATCAAGATAAGGAGACGTGGATGTGGGACCATGAACAGGGACGATGGAGTTTACACGTTAGACCGCGCATGGGACTGCATCGTCGGAGAGGGGAGAGTGGGCAGCAGAGGGCGACAACGTCCTCTGCTGACCGCGGATAAACGGAGAAGGAAGTGACACCACCATCAGCGTCAGCCTGAGGAAGTCTGCAGCCGCAGACGAAACGTAGCGACAAAACAGGTAACGAAAATGTTCCTGTGTTTTAAAAAGATCGACAGCATGGAATTAGAACGACACAGCAAGAACACACCTAAGATGTTTGTAGAAAACACCTGCAGTGATGAGGTGGCGTCCAGGTAAATGTCACATTCTTAGAGTGCTTAGATGTGCAAAAATTTATAAATGGTAATTAGTAGAGAGCCAAGTGTCCTCCCCTTCTGGTCGGCTCAGAGTTCACCTGAACTAAAAAAAAAAAGAATAAGCGAATGGGGCTATAAAAGTTTGTAAAGCTTTGCCTTACACCCTGAAGCACACTTATGCTGTACTTCTATTTAAATGAAAATGTAATCATGTGTGTTTCTACTATATCTGTTACGTATTATGAGATGTATTTGCTTGTAAAAATGTGTCATTAAAAAGACAAATTTGCAGAGTCACCTCTCCCCAGCGTAGCAGCTACTTACCACACAGCCCGGTCTAGAGTGGTTTTCTCCACGTTTAACGCTCCTTCTGTCGTCTTGGAAGAAGGATTTTAGAGCTCGCTAAACCATTTCCCCTTCCTGTTGTCCTTGTCTGATTTGATGATGTAAATTTGGTCCACTAAATTTTTTCACACAAAACCAAAAATATCTTTTGTCGCCTGTCGAAGATAAGCGCTTTCCTGGCCTCATAGTGTGTCTTTACAATTTGCAGACATCTTATGTGAAATCCATGGCATATTCAAATGGGATCTGAAAATAAAATGTGTTGCTCCACACATTCATTTTATTTTATTTTTGGCTGTAGGGGACTCGTGGACCAGAGGTAGATGGGCGTGGCTTGGGCTCCCTATAGAAGACGAGGAAAACAGATGAAAGCAGGAAAAAGCAGGACAGAACGAGTTGTCCATGTGGAGAAAGTGAGAGCTGAATTTCCACGGGAGAGGAAGCGCCTCCATAATTCAGAACCCATCATGACACATCTAGATGACTTCACTTCCTGCTGCAACCCAGGAGAAACCACAGGAAGGCTTTCAGTTCACTGGTCAGCAGGTCACAGACCCTGCAGAGTGTAACCAGTTCAGGCTGCAGGATGAAGTTACACTTTCTGTCTTTCCTTCAAAGCAGGTTTCACTTAAAGAGGAAACGTTGCTTTGAACTGGGTTAAAAGCCTCCTAAACTCCAAACAATATTCTAAAATAAAACAGTCTGGACTTAGGGTGGTTTCACCCAGTCCAAACTTCACTTAGCAGCTCCTCAGAGGCCGTCTGCTTGGGACAGCACATTTTAATCCTAATTAAAACACGTACAAACTAAACAAATAAACAACTAATCTAAAAATATGGGAATATTTCAGTAAAAGTTATAAATTATTAAACTGATATTACATTTGCATTTTACATTAATATTGCCTTGCTTTATATTTTTAACCCTCTGAACAGGACAATTAGATCCTGTCACTAATAAACTAAACATGCCTTTAAAGGATGCAAAACATTAAAAGAAAAGAAAAACATCCACAAAAACACCTGACCCTGAAACAAATCCCCATCAGCCCAGATCTGCTTCAAAAATTTAGTTCTTTTCAAGGAGTTCTACCTGAAACTCTGCTGACACCTAGTGGAAATATGAAGAACTACAGAACTAAAATAAGAAAAACAATGGTTTAATCTACCTTTTAAACTTTGCCTTTTAATAAAAGCTGAAGTCACTTCACTGTTAAAACTGAAACATGTTCATTTAACTTGAAACTGAAGACTTTTGCCTTCCAGGCATTAAAACGTCATGAAGGAACTCAGGATGTTGAAGAGGGTCTTGACTGCTTCATGGAGATCAGTTAGACTTTTAGCTCCTGGAATTACAATAAAAAAAAGCCTTGTTAGTCTTTCATTTAGAAAAATTAAAAGTTGAACAAAAATTTAAGTGAAGTCACAAATAATCACAAAGAAATGACGGATCATTTAAAGCTGAACTATCAAATCGCCTCACAGAACCTCCTGACTGGGTCAGCAAAGAATTGAAAGAAGAAACAAACTGCAGAGCCCCAAACAGCCTAGAAGTGCTTTAAAGGAACATCGCAACGAATAAACGACAAATTTCTAAAACATTCAGACAGCCGTTTCTAACTGAAACCAGAGCTATTTTAGGATTACAAGAACGTCTTCATGTTCTAATTACAGGACCTAAGCAGTTCCCTGTAGACTACTGCACCAGCTAAAAAACTCATCAGTTGTTTTCAGTCAGCTGACTTCTGCTAAAGCTGATAATAATTAAGTTTACCAGAAATAACAACATTAAATAAATACTTCTATAGATTCTGTAGGAGTTTGAACAAAATCAATAGCCAAATTCAAACAAACAAAATAACAAAACAACAGTTCTTGTCCTAAAGAAGGCCAACATGAAACCAGTAGACATGTTTTTATTTGATTAACCATGGAATGTTAAAGTTTTTCATCCTCCTGAGGACCTCAGATCCTTTTCTCTCTTTTTTTTGTAATGCTGAAGAAGAAGAAGAAGAAGAAGAAGAAGAAGAAGAAGAAGAAGAAGAAGAAGAAGAAGAAGAAATATAGCGCCTCTCGAGATAAAAATCATGAGGCGCTTCACAAAAACAAAAAAATGTCAAATATAAAAAAGAATTTAGAAAATGATTAAAAATATATTTAAAATGAACAAAAAAGGACATTTGTGATTAAAAAATGTAAAGAAAGAGAAAGAGTGAAGAGGAAAGAGGGAAATCAGTGGATCCTGAGGAAGGTGGAATAGGTAGGGAGAGCAGAACAAGGAGAGGGTGATGAAGGTCACACAAAAACCAGCATGAACAGGTGAGTTTTCAGCTGCTTTTTAAAGGAGACCACCGAGTCCACTGATCTCAGGCTCAGGGGGAGAGAGTTCCAGAGAGCACCGGATGTACTCACCACCGCTTCACATCCTCCATACATTTTTGATGTTTTTTTAATAGTTAAAAAGCCTTTAGTATGCCATGGCTAATCAAATAAAAACATGTTTCAAAACACTAACACAAACAAAACAACAGATTTATTCTGATAATAGTGAAATAATCACAAGAAATCATCACTAAAAAATAATTCCCAGGCACATACAATTTAACTTTCTAGTGACCTCTCAAAGCATTACTGGACCTACAACAGGGACATAAAGAGGACTACACTGAACAGGAACCAACAACAGAACCAGTCTGATCCAGAAGAAACAAGTCAAACAGAGGAATCAGAGTCTGAGACACTAAACTAGGCCCTGTCCACATGTAGCCGGGGATCTGCCAAAATGTAGATATTCTTCTACGTTTTGGCCTGTCATCCACACGAAAACGGATCTTTTTAAAAACTCCGGCCAAAGTGAAGATCTGCATTTTCTCCGTTTTGGGTGTCTGCGTGTGGACGGACAAAACCGGAGTTTTAAGGTCCGCAACGTCACTTTCCGCGACAAAAAAATGCTGACATCACGTGTGCGACCTGTGTTTACACTAGCCGACAGCATGGATGCCCTCAGAGCTGCGCTCGCTTTATCAATTGTCCAAGCGCTTTTTGCTTGTTTGTTTTTGCAAGCGGAATTACTGCTCCTTGCGGAAGACCACAGACGAAGGACGAGGTTAGGAACGGGGAAAGTACTGCCACCTACAGGTCTGGCATGTCCTTAACAACGTATTTATCCGGGTACGTGTGGACAGAGTTTTTCTTTAAAACGAGGTGGTGTGGATGCAAGTTTTTGGAGGGGCGGATATTCGTTTAAAAAAAACCCGGCTAGATGTGGACTAGGCCTAAGAGCCATGGAAAAGCCTCTCAAAGGTTCCTGGAAGCTCTGGGTTTGGCTCGCTCATAACATAATTAAACAGACTGACTCCAGAATCCAAACCCACCATTAAACCACTCAACCTTTGCTGGTGTTACCTACAACCTCCATAACGGTGACAGAACTTCAAATGGACCCACCAGAATGGCCTTCTACCACTCAGAACAATGAGCTCAGGTTCTGCACTTGTGGTCAGTGAAACCCACCCAGTCAGTCATCACAATACGTACCAAGCAGGATTGCATTCCCAGTGGGAAAGATTTTTGCAGTAATTCCCATGTCCATCTTAAACTTCAGACAATTAGAAATCCCCTGATCATGGCTGTGGAGAAATCTGCAGAATTGGGATCAACAACTTAACTCAGCCAGAGTTCAGCCAGTTATGGTTAAAAAAAATAACACCTTTAAAAAATATAGTTTCAAAGGATTGGTTTTACCACAAAGGTGCCTAAAATCCAGAAATGGAAAGAAAGTATGACTCATCCGTGTGTTTTCTGACCTGCTGTGCTCTCTGTGGGCGTTGTGAAGTTGATCCAAACTCACTGGAAAGAAGCTGCTAGTAGCCACCATGTTTGAGATTCTAAAATTGTGGAAGCGAACGTTGAAGCCGTGCTTCTGCACAATCCGGGCGAACCTCCGGGCTGCTAAGTGAGAATCTTCAACACTGCCAAAACAGATCAACAGAGACATGTTTACTGTCCAGGAGCCCAATCTTCTGGTTCAGCTCCGGGCTCCACACAGACCTCTGGGCTCCCATGCAAATAAGCTTCCCGTTTCTGAAGATCCTCGCTGTGGCCCTGGGCCTACGGAGCTGCAGAGTCAACACCTTGAGAGAGTGAAGCAACAATCAGTGTTCAAGATCAGGCTGTAAACCTCAGGTTCCACACCACCTTCAGGTGTCCAGGCTCTGTGAAAGGTGCTGGTACCTGTGAGCTGTACTCTGCGTTCCAGGTGTTGTTGCAGATGTGCTTAAGGTCTAACTCGCAGACAAGGTTCACACGAGAGGTAACAGATCTGCACACAAACACAGCAGATGTTGGTGTGGTGAAGTCAAATGAAGGTCCAGCTTAAACCTCCAGAACAGAACCTACTGTATGTGAACACAGAAATCCACAGGCGTGTTGAGGGCTGAAGGGGGAACTGAAGAGCTGCTGGTTTGAGGTAACATGTCAGAAGTTGTGCTCCCACTGTCACCTGAAAATCCCAGAAAACTCCAGCATTCACAGAATCAGAGACAACAAAGTCTACACTATTTCAGGTCTCAGGTTTTATGTTTCAGGACAATGTTTAGATCATTGGCTGCTTGTCTTTTCTGTGAATCCTGCTTCAGATGAACGACACCACACCACCAAATCCACAGAACCTAATTCAGCAGCTGTGCCACGCAGTTATTATTGTCTTCTCTCGCCTAGTTCTGGGAGAGAGAGAGAATGTGTGTGTGTGTGTGTGTGTGTGTGTGTGTGTGTGTGTGTGTGTGTGTGTGTGTGTGTGTGTGTGTGTGTGTGTGTGTGTGTGTGTGTGTGTGTGTGTGTGTGTGTGTGTGTGTGTGTAACCTGCTGGGGATGTTTTTGATGTCCTGACACATAAAAGCTTTCTTTCTTTTGGACGATGGACGATGGACTGTTTGGTCACTGATGCTGTACCTGAATCATCCTGACCGGAACAGGTGAGCAGTTCTTCGCCTTCACCTTCAGTCTCCTCTTCTTCCTTCTTCATCTTCAGAAAATGAGGGTTAGGGTTACTCACCAAATGAGTTAAAGAGCAAGTCACCCTCTACCAGATTCTTACTCAACTCCCACTTCCTGTTTGAAAAATGCAACAAATGCTGTTGCCTAGCAGACCGAGAGGGTGGAGCCGCTAACAAATACACACACTCACGACATTGTGACATCATAATGTACCATCTATCATCATAGTGTACCTCTTAGCCAATAGCGATGGCAGATTTAAATTCAAATGCAGTGCTGAGTTTTTACCTGACGACGGTGCAACACTGACAGTTTTAGGCAGAATATTTAAATTTTAACTAAAATACACTAAAGTGCAGAATTACTGACTACACGTGTCTGCAGCACGATCAGACACTCATTTATATAGTTTTTCAGGAAAAAAATGTTGATTTGGAGTGACTTGCTCTTTAAATCTTCATAAAATCAAAACTATCTCTTTCCTTTTTTATTTACCAACATCAAAAACACCAACAAACCCCAGAAGGTGTTTATGTTTTTTGCAGAGATGCAGCTGCGTGAAAATTATCTCTCAACAAAACCTTTGGCTTAAAAACAAAAACAAATGATGTCATAGGTCCTCAGAGAGCAGACGTTATATCCCACACTGATCCGCGTCTGTCAACTGATAGAATCTTTTACAACAAAAAAAAATACAATAAAATAAAATAAAATAAAAAATAAACCTTTTCGAGGACATTTTTAGCTGTTTGTTTGTATCAGTGATGCCTAAAGATTTTACCAGGATTGTTTCAGCAGATACGTGTGTTTTATTTGAATTGATGAAAGTAAAGCAACTGTCAGTTAGAATTGTGTCTTTAAGTTGTTTTAGGGTTTGCAATCACCTTTTATGTTATTAACTCATCAACATATTAACATTTATGGAATGGAATTGTTGTTTTGTTCATTTTAATAAAAATCTCATTAAACTGAATAAATTTGAACCTTAATGAGTAAATGAGGAAAGCTGCGTTTTACCTCGGCTGTAAACTCTTCCAGATTTCGCTTCAACACCTCACGGTACGGAGTTTCAGAAGTTTTCATCTTTTCCTTTGTGTGAAAAATGTAATAACATTCAGATGTTTTTAAGCATTTAGTTCAATCAGGTTTTGCCTGTTGCTAAGTTACAGTAATTACAAAAGATGCAACCCTGGATTCTTTAGTAGAATAATTTGTTCTGGTTACTGCATCTTGGTTTTTGTTTGTTTTTAGAAGGTTCCATTTTATAAATCTGATGCATTATAAAAATGTTTAAAACACACACCTGAGTTACAAACAAGCAGCTTTAACCCAAATTTTCTAATGATGCACATGACTATTTGTGACTTTATTTCATAAATTACAACAATTTGAAAAACAGTTTAAAGCTTCACCCTGAAACAGTAAAATATGCATGACTCATATTGGTGTTTGGCTGATTTTACTGTTTATTTAACACTTAAACCTTCATTCTTTTCTCACCTCAGCTGTGGTTAATTGAAAAGACTTGGATTTCTGTTGTTTTTTTCTTTTGTCACTTAAATGTTTCAGACCAGCAAACAAATTTCAGTGTCGGACAAAGATAATCTAAACTATTCTATTCCTTTTTTTAAATAAATTTTTAACAAAATTTAAATAAAGAGCAGACACATAGATAACTCCCTCTCCCTGGGCTGCCACCTTACCGTGGTGGAGGGGTTTGAGTGTCTCAATAATCCTAGGAGCTAAGTTGTCTGAGGCTTTCTGCCTCTGGTAGGGTCACCCATGGCAAACAGGTCCTAGGTGAGAGATCAGACAGAGAACAGCCCGAAGACCTCTTATGATGAATTATATAAATGGAAACCGTGTTTCCTCGCCCGGACGTGGGTCACCGGGGCCCCCCTCTGGAGCCAGGCCTGGAGGTGGGGCACGTTGGCGAGCGCCTGGTGGCCGGGCTTTCACCCATGTAGCCCGGCCGGGAAAAACCAGAAGAGGAAACATGGGTCCCCCTTCCCATGGGCTCACCACTCGTGGGAGGGGCCAAAGGGGTCGGGTGCAGTGTGTGACGGGTGGTAGTCGAGGGCGGGGACCTTGGCGGTCTGATCCTCGGCTACAGAAGCTGGCTCTTGGCACATGGAATGTCACCTCTCTGGTGGGTAAGGAGCCTGAGTTGGTGTGAGGTTGAGAGGTTCCGACTAGATACAGTCGGACTCACCTCAACGCGTGGCTCTGGCTCTGGAACCGGTTTCCTTGAGAGGGGTTGGACTTTCTACCACTCTGGAGTTGCTCCCACTGAGAGGCGCCGAGCAGGGGTGGGCATACTAGTTGCCCCCCCATCTTGGTGCCTGTACGTTGGGGTTTACCCCAGTGAATGAGAGGGTAGCCTCCCTCCGCCTACGTGTGGGGGGACGGGTTCTGACTGTGGTCTGTGCTTATGCACCAAACTACAGTTCAGACTACCCACCCTTTTTGGAGACCTTGGAGGGGGTGCTGGAAAGCGCTCCTTCCGGTGACTCCCTTGTTCTGCTGGGGGACTTTAACACCCATGTGGGCAACGACAATGAGACCTGGAGAGGTGTGGTTGGGAGGAACGGCCCCCCTGATCTGAATTCGAGTGGTGTTTTGTTATTGTACTTCTGGGCCAGTCATGGATTGTCCATAATGAACACCATGTTCAGACATAAAGGTGTCCATATGTGCTCTTGGCACCAGGATACCTTAGGCCGCAGCTCGATGATCGACTTTGTTGTTGTTTCATCTGACCTGTGGCCGCATGTCTTGGACACTCAGGTGAAGAGAGGGGCGGAGCTGTCAACTGACCACTACCTGGTGATGAGTTGGCTCAGATGGTGGGGGAGGATGCCGGGCAGACCAGGCAGGCCCAAACGTATCGCGAGGGTCTGCTGGGAACGTCTGGCAGAGTCTCCTGTCAGAAGGAGCTTCAATTCCCACCTCCGACAGAACTTCCAAAATGTTCCGGGGGAGGCGGGGGACATTGAGTCTGAATGGACCCTGTTCCGTGCCTCCATTGTTGAGGCGGCCGACCAGAGCTGTGGTCTCAGGATCGTCAGTGCCTGTCGTGGTGGCAACCCCCAAACCTGCTGGTGGACACCGGCGGTTAGGGATGCTGTCAAGCTGAAGAAAGAGTCCTATCAGGTCTTTTTGGCCTGTGGGACTCCAGAGGCAGCTGACGGGTACCGGCAGTCCAAGCGGAACATGGCTCGGGTGGTCGCCAAGGCAAACACCCGGGCATGGGAGGAGTTCAGTGAGACCATGGAGCAAGACTTCCGTACGGCTTCGAGGAGATTCTGGTCCACCATCCGGTGCCTCAGGGGGGAAAGCAGTGCGCTACCAACACTATCTATAGTGGGGACAGTGTGCTGCTGACCCTAAAATGGGATTTGCATAATCCAGTCGGGAGATGATAAAAGCATGAATTACGGATTCCAGGTGTGCTCGTTTCAGGATCGGTTTTAAGCGAACTAGTCTGCGCAGCTGATAAAAACACGATCTGACCACAGCGAATAATTGAACATAGAAAAGAGTGTGAGAAAGAAACAAGTCAAAGCTACACAAGAGCAGCAAAACAAGGAGCAGAAAGTACAATAAAGAAATCAGCCTTAACGGGCCACTGCACAAGGGAGAATCATATAAAGATTAATAACATAAACACCGAACAACAAAAATACAAATGGTGGATTAAAGAAGCCATAGAAATAAGGAGACATGGACACAAAACCATGAACAGAGATGATGGAGTCTACACACTGGATTGCTCCTGGGACATTGGGGGCCTAAGTCACTTCCGCACCATGGGTCCCTGGAAGAATGATAAAATGAATGCAAGTCAATGGGGCTAAAAACGCTATTTTCTAATTCTGCTTGTTTTGTGCCATGGATTTCACATATGATGTCCATGAATTGTAAAGACACATTTTGATACCAAGAACGTGCATATTTTCGAACGGGGGTAAGGATATTTTAGATTTTGTGTGAAAATAAGTCCAGGACTACAAATGCGCTCCACAAAAGTGAAGTCATCGAACCAGACACAGAAAAACTGAGGGAAAATGGCTGTAAGTTCAGCAAACCTCCCACAGGAGGAAAGAACCACCATAAATCTGGTCAGTTGGTAAGAAGCAGCTACTTAGGGGAGAGAAGATTATGTGGTGACGTCACATATGCGACGTGCCAATTTCTAGTTTGTAGTCATGCTAATTATGAACTTTTACAAGCTGACAAATCTCAAAGTATGTGATTGCAGTACAACATATGTGTGACCCAGGGCGTAAGGCAGAGCAGATTAGAAAATAGCGTTTTAGCCCCATTGACTTGCATTCAATTTTGTGTTCTTACGGGGACCCATGATGCGGAAGTGACTTAGGCTCCCTATTCTCATTTACAAGGAGGGCGCGGGCAGGAGAGGGCGACATTGTCCTCTGCTGCCCTCAGATAGATGGAGAAGTAAGTGCAGCTACCAACACCTGTGGTGCTCTGAGGAAGGCTAGAGCTTTAGCTGAAACTTGTCAGCTTGAAAAGTAAAAACAAATATTTACTACCTTGTGTTTAGGAAAGAACCTAGCAATGGAATCTCCTTCAATCTCCATGAGATGTCTAAGCTGCAGCGGTTACACACCTGCTTAGACTCTTTTAAAACCTGGATGGCTGGGAGCTTTCTTCAGCTGAATGAAGATGAGACTGAGATCCTCATCTGTGCCCCAGACAAGCTGGTTGCCAGTCAGAGACTCTCTTGCTTGCTCTCACACCAAACCCTCCGTCAGGAATCTTGGTGTGACCTCTGACCCAGCTCTCACCCTGGATTCTCATGTCAGTTCTCTTCTTCGCTCTTCCTTCTTCCATCTCAGGAACATTGCTAAGCTGAGTCCCATTCTGTCCCGCTCTGAACTTGAGACAGTTATCCTCACCTTCATCTCCTCACGCTTAGACTACTGTAACTCTCTTTTCACGTGTCTGAGCAGAACCTCCCTGAACCGTCTACAGGTGGTTCAGAATGCCTGTGCTCGGCTTCTGACCAAGTCCTCCAAACACACCCACATCACCCCGCTTCTCCTCCAGCTTCACTGGCTGCCAGTCAACTTCAGGGTTCATTTCAAGATCCTGGTTCTGGTCTATAGGGCCTTACATGGACAAGCATCTTCTTAGTCCCTACACCCCCAGCAGGTCTCTGAGGGCCAGTGACCAAAGCCTACTGGTTGTGCAGCACCAGGCTAAAAACCAAAGGTGACAAGACAACAGATTACCTCTTTCTTTTTCATTTTTTCTCTTTCTTCACATTTTTATCAGAATTTCTTCTCTCGTTTTTAAGAAATTGCTGAATAATTTTTCAAATATATTTATTATTATTAGGCCTGTTTTTGTTCTTATGAAGCGCCTCTTTTAGAGACGCAATATGAACGATTGTTTTCTTTCTGTCCTATCTCTGTTTGTTTTGAGGACCTATTGTTATAGACACATTGTTGAACAGGATAGTTTTAAATAGCTGCTTATCTTCTGATTTAACACCTTTTTGTGTGGTAGCTTCAGCTGCAGCCTGGACCTAGCCTGATGGCAGGACTCCTCTGTGACATACTGAGTGTTTTGGAGCTAATTACAGCTCATAAACAGCCTTTTTCCTGCTAGAACTTATCTCTCAGAGACGTCTCTACTGACAACATCGTTCTGGAAAATACCTCCCGATTCCCCAGTTGTATATTTACTCGAAATAACTTTACAAACTTAAATCTTCTTTAAAAGAGAACAGTTTCCTGGCTCACACTCATTCTTATCGTTTCTTCCCTTTCTCCTACTGTTCTCTCCTCATTTCCTCGTTTGAAGATCTAATTTGTTCCATCCCTTGTTTGCTCAATGGTTTCCAACTTTCTACGTCTCTTCTTTTAAGTTTTTGCCACTTTTTACATTATCCCTCGTGTTTACTTTTCCTCATGACTGACTCTTGTCGCTTCCTTTCTTCTCTGTCCCTCCTTCAACCGGAGGAGCACGGGGCTCGGGCCCTCCTTCCTCCCCCTGCTCTGCGCTGCTGACTGTCCAATGAAAGCGGAGTTGGAGTCGGAACCGACCCGAGGCTTGGGCGCCCCCAGATGTGGGACTCGCTCAGTAAACCGCAGTGAAATGTGATCCTGCTCCGGCCTGCTGGCTGTATTTTGGGATGTTTTACATGAGCCAGGACAAAGACACGTTTCCAGGCGGGAGCACAGTCTGAGCAGATGTTTCTGCTCTGGAAGAACGAAGACAAAAAGAGAAAAAGCGACAGATTTTGCAGAGGAAGGAGGAGATAGAAGGTAAGGTTTGGGTTTGGACTCCCGTCAGCTGAGGAACAGCTGTAGGATTCAGGTCTGACGTGCTGCTGACAAACTCCCAGCTTTACTTTGTACTTCCTCCCACCGGCTGATTAATTACCACAACAGCAGCCACGTGTGGCCGCCCAGCTGCGGGTTTTCCGCTAAAGAAGCGTTCACACCTGAGTGCGAGCCTGTCCACAGGTGACGGCTGTAAAGGTGGGATTCTATACTAATTAAACACGCACAGTTTAGAGCTTCAGATCACGCGCACGCGCCTCCCCATCCCATTCCTGCGTTGACGGGTTAGGACAGTCTGCTAATGTGTCCCTGTCTCTTCGTGGTTACAGATATGGCTTAAGATGTCTGTGGACTCTGAAAACTCATGTGTTCTGCTGTCATCACGTGACTCCAGGACTTCCTGCATCTTTCAGACAGCAGACGAGAAGGAAGAGCTCCCAGGAGTGGGAGAGGAGAGGTAACTGTGGTCTGAGCAGAGACATCAGACATAAAGAATCAGAGATGCTCACTGATGGTTCTTGCTGTCTTCTTCCTGTCCTGCAGCGTTCTGGAGATGCTGAGTTACTCCAAGTTCTCAGACCTGGAGACATGGCTGTGCATGCCGTCCTCTCTGCTTCTGTCCAGACCGCTGGACTCCATCCTCATGTGCTCATCTTCCTCCACCCTGTCCTCTTCACTTGCATCCAACCTCTCCTCTACCTCGCTTCCCATGTCCTCCTCTTCCTCTCCGACCCTCGACTCCCGCTTCTCCACCTGCAGCGAACCGGGAGAGCTCGGCACACTCCTCAGGTAAATCCAGTTTGTCTTTTAACATTTCACAACCGATTTCCTGATGGGGCTGTTCGATTTATTTACTTTCTGGGATTGTTGTCTTTGAGGTAAGTTGAACATATTTTGACTGGTCTCTTATTTTTTTCGTCTGAGAAATAAGAATAATGAGTTGTAGTTGCATTTGTTTATTGGCATCAGGCGATGATGGCAGGTGTGTTCTGAAAATGCTTCATTCTCAAATGTTGTTCACAAAGTATACAGTCAACCCTTGTAAGAAATAGTTTTTGTGGAATTTGAACCAACTCTTAGTTTTCTCAAGTTGGTTTAACCAAGTTTTGCTATAATACAATGATTAGTTGTAGGGACAGCAGCAGCTCAGGAGGTAGAGGGTTGTCCAGTGATAGAGTTGCTGGATAGATCCCAGCTCCATCCAGAGGATTCTGCCATTGGGTCCTTGGGCAAGACACTTTACCCTCTTGCCTGGTTGTGGTTGGAGGGATCAGTGGCACTTGTGTTCAGTAGCCTCGCCTCTACTGGTGTGTCCCAGGGCAGCTGTGGCTAGCTCATCAGTGTGTGAACATGTGAATGGATGAATGCTTACTGGAGTGTAAAGTACCTTGCAGTCTCTGACTGAGAAAAGCATTAAACAAGTGCAGGCCATTCATCATTTATCATTAATCAGTGGCAGGCTTTCATGGACGTAATTTTTTTTGGGGGGGACAGGGGGGGACATGTCCCCCCCACTTTTTCCAAAGTCAAGTTTTGACCCCTGCACTTTTTACCATCCAAAAACAATATTACTTTATATTAAATTAACACTGGTTGAGCTCTAGGACCAAGTGGAAAACAACCGTTTGTGTTGAAGCCTGTTTCCCATTAGAACATACTGTAAAGATACCCCCCACCACCGCCCCACCCCCGTGTTCCCTGCACTTCTAAAGTAAAACTTACGTCCATGCAGGCTTTAACCTTAGTTCTTCAGTGCGGTTGGAACCAACAGACTTTGTTTTGGACTCAGCTGTTTTTAACACAAGATGCACAAACTAACATTTTTCTGCACCCATGCAGCTTCGAGTTTTACGGATTCTGAGTATCTCAGTTAGCCAAAATACCTTATTATTATTTTTTCCAACCATAAAATTGTGCTTCTTGGTTCTGTTTAACGCTGCTGCTCTGGAGGAGACCGATGTCAGGACATCAAATCATAGCTTAATGTTCATTCTCGTGTCTCGGTAAAATGCCAGATATGAAACAAACTTCTTAGGTGTGTTCTTGCTGTGTCTTTGTAAATCCATGCTTTCGTTCTTTTTTAAACACAGAAACAGTTTTGTTTACCTGTTTGTAGCTACGGTTTCGCCGACAACTGCCGGCTTCTTCAGGCTGACGCTGATGGTGGCGCGTCACTTCCTTCTCCGTTTATCTGCGGGCAGCAAACATACATAGGAGAAACCGGACGCCAACTCAATACACGGACAATAGAACACAGAAAGGAGTGCGAGAAAGAGGCAAATCGTAAACACACAAGAGCAGCAAAAGAAGAAGCAGAAAGTACAATAAAAAAGTCAGCCGTAACAGAACATTGCTTAAGAGAAAACCATATAATGGACTGGGACAGCACACGGATCATAACCACTGAACAACAAAAATACAAAAGATGGATCAAGGAAGCAATCGAGATAAGGAGACGTGGATGTGGGACCATGAACAGGGACGACGGAGTTTACACGCTGGACCACGCATGGGACTGCATCGTCGGAGAGGGGAGAGCGGGCAGTAGAGGGCGACAACGTCCTCTGCTGCCCGCAGATAAACGGAGAAGGAAGTGACGCGCCACCATCAGCGTCAGCCTGAAGAAGCCGGCAGTTGTCGGCGAAACCGTAGCTACAAACAGGTAAACAAAACTGTTTCTGTGTTTAAAAAAGAACGAAAGCATGGATGAAACAAACTGTTTTATTTTACATTTGGGAGAAAACTCTGAACACATAATAAAACAAGCATCTTTAAATGACTACATCATGAGAGTTTAATTCCTGGCAGGATTCCCGACAGATGTTTTTCAGAATGACACGGGAGGACTTGGATGTTTTTAATTTAAAAAATAACCTCCACGGGGAACTGATGAACGTGGAACATTTCTGCCACTGAACAATTCCCTCCTCCTTCCATTTTGCTTGTTTAGTCACAGGAAAAACACCATAAAAGCATTTGTTCAGCCAAATGAGCTCAGTCAGTTCCTCGTTGTTCGTGCTGTTCATCATGTTGTCCTGAAGGTTCGTGTGTAACTATCGCAGCTAATTATAGATTTGAGTGAGCTAAACCCTCAGACTGGTTTTGTGAAAGTTTGGACTTTTAGCATAAAACAGAGCATTTGTGATGATGTTAGACTAATGTCTGAGTGGACCAGTTAGATCCTGAGTTTCATAAGCTTATCCTCAGTCTTGAGCAGTCCATCACAGGGACACACACACACACACACACACACACACACACACACACACACACACACACACACACACACACACACACACACACACACACACACACACACACACACACACACACACACACACACACACACACACACACACACACACACACACACACACACACAGTCTCCCCTATAGGGACAATTTAGAGCCACTAACACCTACTGACATGCATGTTTTTGTCTGGGAGAAAATCGGAGTTCCCAGAAAAAAAAAACTCATGCATGCATGCATGAGAACATGCTAATGCCATGCAGAAAGGTCACAACTGGGATTCAATCCTGTGAGCTTCTGGCTGCAAGGAAACGGTGCTAACGACTGTGGCAACATGCAGCCTTAAATGAATCAGTTCTAAATTAAAATCGAAAATGTAGTCCAGCCACCAAACTTATTTTAAAGTGTTAAGAACCTAAATAATAAAAAACATTTTTCCATCTATTCATTCTCTTCCACTTCCACCACAACATACTACTAAACAGGTTAAATGCCCTGGCTGGGATTTCAGGTTCTGCTCTAGACTGGCTCTCTTCCTATCTCACCAACAGAACATTCACAGTGAAGTCCGAAACCTTCTCTTCAGATACTGCCTCTCTAACATGCGGGGTCCCACAAGGTTCAGTTCTAGGGCCTCTACTATTTGCATTCTATATTCTTCCCCTAACTGGCATCATTCAGTCTTTCCCAGACATCTCCTACCACATCTACGCTGATGATATTCAGCTCTATATGTCCTTTATGCCACACCAGTTGGACAGGCTGGCCACCCTTGTGCTCTGCCTGACCCAGATCAGTAACTGGCTGTCCAGCAACTTTCTTGTCTTAAATGCTAACAAGACAGAGACCCTGATCACTGCACCCCCGGAACTTCAGCCAAAAATCGAGCAAGAAATTGCCTCTTTTTGCCCATCAGCCAAGGCCAACATTAGAAACCTAGGAGTTATTTTTGATCCAGCTTTAAGTTTAGACTCACACGTCAAAACCATCTCCCGCTCTTGTTTCTTTCAACTGAGAAACATTTCAAAAGTCCGTAAACTGGTTTCTACTGCAGATCTGGAAAAAATAATCCATGCCTTTGTGTCATCACGCTTAGACTACTGTAACGCTCTTTTTACTGGTCTCAGCAAAACCTCCCTTCAAGCTATCCAAAATGCAGCAGCCAGACTCCTTACCAAATCTAGCAGACAAGCTCACATCACTCCAGTTTTACAGTCCCTCCACTGGCTCCCGGTAGAATATAGAATTCAGTTTAAAGTTTTAGTCCTGACCTATAGAGCTCTTAACAACCAGGCTCCAAGCTACCTATCTGAGCTTTTATCCACACACACCACCTCTCGGAACCTTAGATCCACATCTGAAAACCTCCTGGCTGTTCCTCGAACCAGACTGAAAACCAAAGGGGACAGGGCCTTTCAGACTATTGCACCCAGACTTTGGAACAGTCTGCCTTCAAATCTCCATCTCTCTAACACTGTAGAGGTCTTTAAAAATCATCTAAAAACTCACCTTTTCATCCAGGCGTTCCCTCCCTAAATGTTTCAGAATGGTGGCTTTGTTTGGGTTCACACCTTCACTTTGTTTATACTCATGATTTTATTTTCTACGTTTATCACTGCTATTGTTTTTCTGATGTTTTTATTGGTTAGAAGTATTTGCCCTGATCTTTATCATGTTGTACAGCGCTTTGTGATTTATATCTGTGAAAGGCGCTCTATAAATAAACTTTTACTTTACTTACTTACTTTACTTATCTGGGGTCGTGTCGCGGGGGCAGCAACCTAAGCAGGGAAGCCATAGTCTCTTCAGTCCTGGGTCTTCCTCTAGGTCTTCCCCCGGCTGAATGTACCGTAATTTCCGGACTATAGAGCGCACCTCAATATAAGCCACACCGGGCTAAAAGCCGCAGATATCTACTGAATTGAAAACGTAGTTTAACTGAACGTAACTGAACTGATCAGTATCAAACAAAACAGAAAAGTTATTGATTAGTTTATTCACCGTCCTCCTGCACGCTGAAACCACTGAAGTCATCTTCTTCAGTGTCGGAGTTGAACAGCCTCAGAAGAGCTTCGTCACACACCTTTTCTGTGGCGATGACAGTGTCTCTCTCCGTGTTGCCGTCATCATCCCGGGGTGAAGCTGGGAAAACAAGCAGTGCCATTTTACTGTGAAAAAAAATCCTCCTGGGCGCTTTCTGTAGCACTCCTTTAACATTCCTTCATTAGACTTTCCAGCATCCATCCTTTCTGGTTGACTAAAGCCGCACCTCATTATAAGCCGCATGGTTCGAAGTGTGGGAAAAAGTAGTGGCTTATAGTCCGGAAAATACGGTACTCGGACAACCTCACCAGGGAGGCATCCAGGAAGCATCCTGACCAGATGCCCGAGCCACCTCAACTGGCTCCTCTCGATGTGGAGCAGCAGTGGATCTACTCCGAGCCCCTCCCGGGCTTCACAACCTTCATAACCTTTCTCTAAGGGAGAGCCCAGCCACCCTGCGGAGAAAACTCAATCTAGCCGCTTGTATCTGTGATCTCGTTCTTTCGGTCACCACCCAAAGCTCATGACCATAGGTGAGGGTAGAAATGTAGATCGACCAGTAAATCGAGAGCTTTGTCTTCTGACTCGGCTCTCTCTTCACCACGACAGATCGCATCTCTACAGATGCAGCACCAATCCATATGTCCATCTCACGCTGCATCTTTCCCTCACTCGTGAACAAAACCCCGAGATACTTAAACGCCTCCCCATCCCATCCCTGCGTTGAGCCACCTGGCGACCTCATCCCTGACCTGGAGTAGGCATTCTAACCTTTTCTTACTCAAGACCATGGTCTCGGATTTAGAGGATTCTCATCCCAGCTGCTTTACACTTTTCTGTGAACCGCTCCAGTGAGAGTCAAAAGTCACGGTCACAACATTTGGACATTTTGTATAATATTTTGACTAAACGTTTTTGAAATTGGCTCATTTTTTGTTTTCTTGCTGCTCCTTCTCTGCTGAACAAAATGACTCTGGAAAAATAAGGTGAAAACAGATAAAAATAATAACTTTAAATACTCTGACCTTTGACCTTGCCCTTTGATTCCAGTTTTTATCTGCCTCTAACTTTCCATTCATTAAAGCCCTGTCTGATAAAATGTGGTATGTGAAGCTCTTGACTCATTTCAACACACACTCACACACACACACACACACACACACACACACACACACACACACACACACACACACACACACACACACACACACACACACACACACACACACACACTGGACTGTAAGGAAACACCACCATCTGAACACCTGAGAGCAGCGCTCCTTCAGCTCTGGACCTCATTGCTTTCGTCTGATTACCTTTCATACTGGAATCCAGACACACCTTTACAAACCTTTGGTCTGATCCTTCATCAGAAATGTCGACGGAGGCTTCAGAGGGTCCTGATGGAGGTTGTGCTTTAACATGCTGCAGATGTGATGCTGTGAGCGGTGTTACACTGAGATGCTGAGCTGGACTGAGCTGCAGCATTTTGTGTTGAGAAGGGTACAAAATAAAAGACATCAGCCCAGAGGATCATGGCGAAGTCGCAGCTACGTTGTCTCAGAGGACAGGTACCAGGTCAAACGGGTGGCTTTCTGGCCTGCTGTAGCTGGAGTCTCTCTGGTTTCCTTGTCAGGTTTAAGCTGAATTAACCACCATGTTCTAGGTGTGATCACAGAAACTGTAAGCTGAGCTACTTATAGCAAAAAATGTTTTCTGTAGCAGCCAGAAACATCATATCAAGCATGCAGATATGATTGTTTCTGCAAACTTTTCCTGTTATGCATTTTTTATTAACTGTTTACAAAAATCCTTGTGTCGCACAGAGAAACCTCAGCACATCTGTTATTTGAATGTTCGATTCTTTCAGGATGTGTGTGATGTACTGTTGTACATAAACAGCTGAGAGGTGCTGCTAAAATTAAGTTGCACCTCTGCTGCAATTCTCTCTCGACTGAACTTCGACCTCTGACGCTGTGATTGTTCCCTTCAGGTCATCAGAGCAAGAGTCCACCTGCCTCACACCCGCTTTAGGAAAGGAGGTGACCTTTCTGTCCACACCGCTGCTGCCCGTTCTCTCCTCCACACCTGCTGCTGCTTCAGAGCCAAGCTCACAGCCGCCAACAGGAGACTCCGCCTCCCACAGTGGCGTCAGCATCAGGAAACGACGGCGGCTTGCTGCCAGCCCTGGAGGACTCCACTGGAACTCTACAGGTAGAGCGTACACCAAAGTTTTGTTAACCTGCTCTGAATCTTGTTTTTAAGTAGTTTGTTTACTTCAAGACTAAATGAAAGCATGGTTGCAAAAGCAAAATGTGACAAAGAAGAGACTGTTTACAAAAATAAAACTAGGAAGAAAAGTCCAAACCAGAACCCAGAAAGCTGCCAGCAAACACAACTTCTGTTTAAAAATGGACATGGTCCAGAATAATCAGCTGACAGTGGAACATCTGGTTGTGTTTTGAAGGACCGTTTCTACTGTCATTGAGAGGATTTAAGCCCCGGTGGTCACTCTGTCCTGCTTAGCCACATCAGTGCAAACCAACAGACGTTTCATGTTTGTCGCTGAATCTGAATCCCAAAAGGCCATCCTCTTCTTGAGAGGCTTTTATCCTGGTTTGTTACATGAAAGGGACACGATAAGGGTCTGTGTGAATTTGTGGACGTGATTTACTGTCAGAGACACTCAGATGCAAATGCTCCGTCTGCTGCTGATGTATCCTCTGAGGAGGCTCCACTTCCTGTGGGAGTCGCTCTGCTCTTTGGCTCCACCCTTCATGAGAATGATAATGGGCTTCCTGTGGAGCAGATTAAAACTTCTCTCCTCCCTCAGATGAACATCAGGTGTCTCATTCAGCTCAGCCTCGATCACTGCTCTTCAGCACGCTTTCAGTGGAACTATTTATGTGTTCTGATCAGGTGGTGTCTGATTTTACCTTCACGCCACTTTTACTGCAGCAATTTAACTTCATATTTTTGTTATTTAAATGTTTTCAACCATTTGTTTAGTCTTGGTCCTTACTTTTTAAACAGCGGTGCATTTATTTTCCAAGTTCAAACTTAATATCTGAACACACGAACAAATCCGTAACCAGACATCTGGCCTGGATAAGCTTCGCTTCTGACCAGCAGGGGGTGCTGTAGTTCTGTCAGACCTGAGGACTGATGGTGTTCCTTTCATCAGATGAAAATGCTTTTGAGTAGCACTGATCTCTGATGGATCCCGCTGCAGGGTTTAAACTCTGCTCGGGTAAAATCAGATCCCTGCTGAAGCGGTTTTTCTCTTCTCACCAACGCCACTTTCACTTTGTTGGCTCTGGCGCTCAGACATCTCACATCTTTTATCAAGCATCTCACATTATTCAGTGGTCAGATATGAGCAAGTTTTTATGCCCTGGCTTAAGCTTAAGACCTTGGTTACCATGGTTGCACAGTATGAAATGCAAACGCACAACTGTGAAAGCAGCAGTTTCACGCAGGAGTAAAAGCTGGATGGAACATTCCTCAGAAAGCTCCAAGGTAAAATCTGCATCAGAACCTCATGTTTTAGAAATGGAGCTTTAGAAAAATAAACAAATTATTAAGTTTGTGAAGAATTTTAAAGAAATGGGTGTGATCAAAGTTCTGTTTTGGTGTTGGAATTCCAGCTGGCCACCAACGGTCCTGTAGAACTTCTAAAGGTCTTTCAGGGTAATTTTATTTAAATTTGGCTGCTTCTGGCTGAGTTTCCGTCCGGTTCAGGCTGATGTTCAAAGATAACTAAACTAGCGGAAGGAAAATGATGAATATCAGGCCTGAAATCCATGACCGATCTGAAGCAGGACCAGAGATATGCATCCTTCCTAAGCTTTTTTTATTCCTTCTACTAGGCGCTTGTTGTTCAGCAGCAGGATGGATTTCCGAGATGTTTACAACATTCTCTCTTCATTAGATTTTTACTTTTCATGAGGCTCAAACCTGTGTGTGCTTTTAGTGCTTTCAGGCAGATTTCCTCCTCATTAAACATTCATAGATCTGCCTCAGCAGGAGCAGCTGGTGATCACTCATATCAGCTTTACAAACGTGAGCCACATCACACATGCATGCTGGAGGGAATCCTCATGTTCCATCAGATAAAAAACTAACATCGACAGATGCTTTATTATGGGTCTGAAACTCCAAGCAGTTTGTCTCTAATCAGGCAGCCATTAAAATTATTGTGAAATGTGAGAACCTGAAGCTGTGCTTCATATAAACTGGTGTGGAGATATATCACCTTTTATGGTCATATCTACAACTCTTTAGTGCCCTCTGCTGTCTGTCAGATGTATCAGGGCAAGAGGAGACCACTCAAGATTTACTAACATGGTTCATTTCTATTAACGTTACAGTTTATTCCCATCATTCTGCTCTTATCAGCTCAGCATTTGCTTCTAAAACATAGAGTTGATGCTCAATAAACACAGCTCCTGGAAAACAGTTATGTGGGTCACATGACTGATCCCATGTTCAGCAGAAAACATATTTAAATGGATACTTCGCAACTTTTTCATGTTTTTAAATCCTTTTCTTGAGTCAGTATGGGCTAAAATGAGCCTTTACATGGTTAATTAAATGTCTCTCAGACCCCCACTGCCCTCTGGCCAGAATATGACGCTTGCAACTTCAGAGTGGCAGGTTACCACCTGTGGGAAAAATTCCACTGTGACTGTGAAAAATTGGACTGACATACCTGGTGCTGCAGTCTGCTTCCAGCAAGTTTAGGATCATGAACACAGCTGATTTGTTTGATTTGGTGATGAACTGATTCTGTAGAAACTAATGAAGGCTGGGGAGACATTTCAGCTGTTAGATTAAGGTGTTACAAAGGTGAACAAACAGCAAGGAGGGGAGTTTTATTTTTGGTTTGACCGCAGATAATTAATAACGGACACCAAGGGGCGGTAAAAGCATGCAAAACTGCTTAGTTTTCCTTTAGGACTACTGTACTCTTGAGATTCCCCCTCTCTGTTAATCAGATAGAGTCTCGTGTTGAAGGAGCTGAATGTGGGCTAATGTTTTATTCTCAGATTTTATTGAAAACTTGAACTCGGTAAACTATTATGGAACATAATTTTATTCTTCAAACACTGAACGTTTATTTTTGAGGTCCTTCTTGTCAAACTCTTATTCTGAAGTAATTTTATTTACAGTTTAAACTCTGTTTGAGAGAAAGTTAGCTACAGTAAACCTACATTCTAAAGCACATATATTATTTTCTTGTTTAGTCTGTCTCCGGAGTATTTCTTTCATCCAATGGCACCATCTAGTGGCTGACAAGCATATCACACAAAAAGTCTGTCGATCCGTTTTGTTAAGATGGCGACTTTACGTTTCTTGTTTATAAATGTCCTTCTGTAGCTGACAAATGGCGCTAAAACATGTTGTTTTACACGTATTCTCATGCCATGGTGTGTTCTTATGTATTTATATTTTAAAGACTTGTCAGTGAAAAGTTGATCAACTCTGCATCATCCGAGGTATTCCTTAAATTTGAAGCATGTAAGCAGGAGTTTATTGCTATTGGTTGGTTCTGGTCGGCGCTCAGCTTCCAATTGCACGGAGCTCTGCGAGGCAGGGGGTGTGCTTACATTATATCAGTACTTAAAACAATCACATTTATGGATTTCTGAAAAATCATACATAATATCTGAAGGGGGAAAACTCCAGAAAGACACTTTAACTGAGATTATTTTAAATTGCATTTGAAATGTTTCACCTGCATCAGGTTCCTCTCATGAAAACACATTCATGAAGCTTCCTCTGTTGAATCTGTCCTCATGCAGTTTTAATGCAGCAGCAGCTCAGATGGTCACTAGGTGACACCTGAGACAGACATACGCACGCACACTCTTGCTGAATGAAGGAAAACATGAAACCAGCTCACCTAAGGAGCATGATGACACAAATCCTATGAAGCAAGACAGACTCTTAATTTGAAGCTTTTTAAAATTTCACCCACAAAACCATTTTTATCTACTTTCTTTGTGCATTTAATACTTAATCAGACTCTGAAATTATATCCTAGAAGAAAACGTCTCTCTTAAAGATTATTTTAAGGTCAGTGGTGTCCAAACTGAGATCACGACCAAAATCACTAAGGTCTCGCAGGCTTTAAACATTTGATTTTAAATTTTGAAATGCAAATATATTTGTGCTGTACAAAACCTAAAATACTGTATAAATAGTTCAGTTGCAAAAACCGATGACTCAGTTGTACTGTAAACATTTTCAAAAAATGCATCTTTTCACCTTTTTACTTCAGGTGATTTCAGTCAAAATAAAGGTTGGCTTTTGATCAAAAATGGGTTTTATCTAATTTTGCTAATGAACTCTTTAAGGAACAAATAAATATTGTTTTGTAGAAAAGTATCGGTAAATCTTTTTAACATGATAGAAAAGGTACTTGTAGATTTCCGTTGATTAAAGAAACAATTCAAATTCCCTCTTTTGAAAATACATTTGAGCCTATTATTAGCATAATGTCTGCTATATTTATTAAAGCTTTAAAGCTGCTATAGCAAATCTGCAAACAAGCTAGGTTTGAACGCGAACATACGGAACACTCACCCCTCCACTTGAGTATCTTCCCCAAGGCTCTTCTGCCAGAACTAGATTGCCAGAGGGAACCAGATGGTGCTAAACACCAGTTGCTGTTTTCTAGGTCCAAACGTCTTTTGTTGTCCAAGATTTCAAATGGTGTTTTTCTTTTTGGGACTCTGGGTGGCAGCAGCTGGCTGTTTCTCCTTCTTTGATGTTATTGAGCAGAGAAGCTCTCACACCAGTAGTGTTGCTACATACGTGAGTGTGTAATTAGTGGAGGACCCAGGAAAGTGCAGTGGTTCTACATGACTGACAAATGGATGGTCCAATATTTGCTTTTGGTCTGAAACATGTTATTGGTGGTGGATTTTAGAGAAATGCAAGAGAACCACTTTAATAATTAAAAATATATATTTGCAATATATGTATAGCTATACGTATGGTATGAAAGTTAAGTGACATGGAAATTTTTTTAAGCTCATTTGTTTTTCAAATTTGCCATTGCAACTTAAGGTACTGTATGTGTTCACTAGTTTGCTTTTTAGTAAAATTTGTGTTTGTGGTTCAGTTTAAAAACAAAATATGCTTTATAAAGAACAAGTATCTATGATCTACATTACAGGGAGTGCAGAATTATTAGGCAAATGAGTATTTTGTCCACATCATCCTCTTCATGCATGTTGTCTTACTCCAAGCTGTATAGGCTCGAAAGCCTACTGCCATTTAAGCATATTAGGTGATGTGCATCTCTGTAATGAGAAGGGGTGTGGTCTAATGACATCAACACTCTATATCAGGTGTGCATAATTAGGCAACTTCCTTTCCTTTGGCAAAATGGGTCAAAAGAAGGACTTGACAGGCTCAGAAAAGTCAAATATAGTGAGATATCTTGCAGAGGGATGCAGCAGTCTTAAAATTGCAAAGCTTCTGAAGCGTGATCATCGAACAATCAAGCGTTTCATTCAAAATAGTCAACAGGGTCGCAAGAAGCGTGTGGACAAACTAAGGTGCAAAATAACTGCCCATGAACTGAGAAAAGTCAAGCGTGCAGCTGCCAAGATGCCACTTGCCACCAGTTTGGCCTTATTTCAGAGCTGCAACATCACTGGAGTGCCCAAAAGCACAAGGTGTGCAATACTCAGAGACATGGCCAAGGTCAGAAAGGCTGAAAGACGACCACCACTGAACAAGACACACAAGCTGAAACGTCAAGACTGGGCCAAGAAATATGTCAAGACTGATTTTTCTAAGGTTTTATGGACTGATGAAATGAGAGTGAGTCTTGATGGGCCAGATGGATGGGCCCGTGGCTGGATTGGTAAAGGGCAGAGAGCTCCAGTCCGACTCAGATGCCAGCAAGGTGGAGGTGGAGTACTGGTTTGGGCTGGTATCATCAAAGATGAGCTTGTGGGGCCTTTTTGGGTTGAGGATGGAGTCGAGCTCAACTCCCAGTCCTACTGCCAGTTTCTGGAAGACACCTTCTTCAAGCAGTGGTACAGGAAGAAGTCTGCATCCTTCAAGAAAAACATGATTTTCATGCAGGACAATGCTCCATCACACGCGTCCAAGTACTCCACAGCGTGGCTGGCAAGAAAGGGTATAAAAGAAGAAAAACTAATGACATGGCCTCCTTGTTCACCTGATCTGAACCCCATTGAGAGCCTGTGGTCCATCATCAAATGTGAGATTTACAAGGAGGGAAAACCGTACACCTCTCTGAACAGTGTCTGGGAGGCTGTGGTTGCTGCTGCACGCAATATTGATGGTGAACAGATCAAAACACTGACAGAATCCATGGATGGCAGGCTTTTGAGTGTCCTTGCAAAGAAAGGTGGCTATATTGGTCGTTGATTTGTTTTTGTATTGTTTTTGAATGTGGAGATGTTATATTGGTTTCACTGGTAAAAAATAAATAATTGAAATGGGTATATATTTGTTTTTTGTTAAGTTGCCTAGTAATTATGCACAGTAATTGTCACCTGCACACACAGATACCCCCTAAAATAGCTAAAACTAAAAATAAACTAAAATACTTCCAAAAACATTCAGCTTTGATATTAATGAGTTGTTTGGGTTCATTGAGAACATGGTTGTTGTTCAATAATAAAATTATTCCTTAAAAATACAACTTGCCTAATAATTCTGCACTCCCTGTATTATCTTAATATCAAGTCAAGTCATGTTTAACACATTTAAATACAGCAGCTATTAACCACAGGGCTGTATACACAAACTACATAAAAAGGAATAAAATAATTGTCAACTTAAAAGACTACAAATAAAAATAGATAACGTAAAGATAAGACAACTCTGTCTGGTTCGACTGACAAACAATACAAGTGTAGGTGAGCTCTTAATGTGAAAGGACAGGCTGTCAGCAACAAAAACCCAACCTTCTGTAAGCATTCATCTGCTCCTCCATACGGCGAGGAGCTTCTGCCCACCAGACCTCGAAGACCTATGTGCAGGGTTAAAACAAATGAGTTGGGAAGAAGCTACTCCATTCAATGATTTGAAAACACACAACCAAACCTTAAACTGGATTCTGAAATGTAAGAAGAGCCTGTGCCAAGAAGCCAAGATGGGTGAGATGTGACCTTGTTTGTTATGTTTGCCTGCCAGGGGTTTTAGATGAGTTGTGGATGAGAGAGCAGAGACTGGCTTACAGCTAAATAAAGATCATTCACATCATGAAGACGTGAAGGCATGACTTGCTTCAGTAAATGAGAGAAATGGCTGCCTCAGTGGAAACTAAACGGCTCTCACTCGAGTGCTGATGTCTGTTGGAAGGAAATGTGGTGTCAAAAATTACACCTGGTCTTTAAAAGAGTTAAGGATCAAAGGTGTGATTGTGTGTGAGGGGTGGTCAGAATTAGAAATACTGTATTGATCCAAGAGGAAATTGTGTGCAGTTAGTTGTTCCAGACATTAAAAGATAAGAAAAGTGAAATAAAAAAAAAGTACAAATGTTTTTACATCTAACAAATCAAATCAAATCAGAGACTTTATTTGTACCTATGGCAAATATGCTTTTTACATCCATCCATTCTGGGGTCGGGTCATGGGGGCAGCAGCCTAAGGAGAGGCCTAGACTTCCCTCTCCTCAGCCACTTGGGCCAGCTCCTCCAGGAGAATCCTAAGGCGTTCTCTGGCCGGACGAGAGACCCCAGTGTGACCTGGGTCTTCCTTTAGGTCTTCACTTGGTTGGATGTGCTCAGAAAACCTCACCAGGGAGGCGTCCTAACCAGATGCCCGAGCCACCTCAACTGTCTCCTCTCGATGTGAAGGAATTGCGGATCTACTCAGAGCCCCTCTTGGATGACCGAGCTTCTCACTCTATCTCTAAGGGAGAGCCCAGCCGCCCTGCGAAGAAAACTCATTTTGACTGTTTGTATCCGGTGTCGTCTTCCAGTCACTACCCAAAGCTTGTGACCACAGGTGAGGGCAGGAACGTAGATCGACCAGTAAATCAAGAGCTTCGCCCTCTGGCTCAGCTCTCTTCACAGTGACAGACGTTCAGCGCCCGCATCACTCAGACGAAGCGCCAATCCGCCTATCAATCTCATGCTCCAACTTCCCCGAGATACTTAAACTCTTCCACTGGAGGCAGGACCTCGTCCCTGACCAGGAGAATGCATTCTAACCTTTTCTGACTCAAGACCATGATCTCGGATTTAGAGGAGCTGATTTTTATCCCAGTTGCTTCACACACTTTAAACACAACATCACAAACATTCAGGATGAACAAAAAATTCTATTATGAAAAACATAAAATACAAAACTCTGTTCTAATAGTGTCCATGTATAATACCTGCTATTTTCTATTTAGCTACGTGGTGAAAAAGAACAGTGAAACAAGGCTGTTAGACATGGAGGTGGCCACGCGCAGGAGTGACTTTCTGTCTGGTGCATTTGGTGTTCTCAGTCCACTCTGGGTGGACTCCCAAGTAGTCCTCAGCTGTATTCCGTATCGACCCCCTGCAGAGAAACGATGATCCCTGGTGTCCTGGACCAGATCCAGTTTGTTGTTCTTTGCCATGTTGAGCTGAAGGTTATTATGTTCACAAGATGTGACAAAGGAGTCCACCACTGCCTACATTGTGGCCCAAAATGTATTATTACAGTTTTTTTGTTTATTCAAGTTTATGAACTTTAACATTCATTAATTTAAGTTGTCCAAGTAACCAAATATAATTCATCACTAAATGTCAGTTGGTGATTTCATCTCCAGGAATATGTGGCATAAGCATAGAAAACATAAACGTTTTTCACAATGGTTAATACTACCACAAATACAAAAAGTATGCGTGTGTGTGTGTGAGCGTGTGTGAGCGTGTGTGAGAGCGTGCGTGCGTGTGTGTGTGTGTGTGTGTGCACGCATGCGCGCGCGTGCGTGTGTGTGTGCGTGTGTTGTGGAGACTAAAGTAGCAACTACAAATGGTCGTCTCCGGTTTCTGTCCTCCAGGTTCAGTGCTGCGGGACTTCTGGTCACCTGATCTGCCTCCAGGGATGGCAGCCGGAGGTGGAGCCAGAGAACCAGGTGGAGGGGGAAGGAGCCTCCCTCTGAGCGAGATGGGCAGAGGAACACCTGTGTGGGCAACAGGTGAACGGGTGGCTCTGAGGAAGACTGTGTCTGCTGACGATGAGCTGCTGCGGCTGGCTGGTGGAGGTCCAAGACTGCTGAACCGAGCCGAGCAGAACCGAAAGAAGCTGCGCGGCATCCATGTGAGTTTCTCTCTCTGATGTAAGATGTTGGCATCAACTACCTTAATAGTTTTAATCTCGTTTATTCTGATGAAATCGAGTTGAGACCAACTGTCCTCTCTAAAATTTGTATTTCTGTAGAATCTTTTTTACTTTGATTTTGATTGTTTTTGATTTTCCTTCCCATGAAATGGTTCAGATAATTTAGTGAATGTTGTGCCTATTGTAGCTCTATAGTGAATGTGGGACCGCTGATGCTGAAACATACATTATTTAAGGTAGATTTGCACCAGTGGGAGTTTTGACTTCACTAATAGGCATTTGTGTTGGTAGAGCTCATCTCATGCTGCTCGTTTTCTCTTAACGTAAAACAAAACTGTTCAGAATGCAGTATGAAAAACAAGCAAGGGTTTTGAATATTTAACGCTTCAAAATTAAATAAAATGACAAAAGTTTTAAACTTTCTTATAAAACGGTAATACATTTGAAAATTAAATTTAATTTCCCCTAAATAACAAATTGCAACTCATCTGAACAGAATAAAATATCACACCACAAGAATAAGCCCTCTGTCCTCTGTAGTGGATGCATGCGATTATTTTTTACTTAGGATTTACACATTTGAGCTGCTGTTCTGGTTGGTTCTAATTGCAGCCTTGCTTTAAGGGTACAGTAAGAATTTAACAGTGAAATAATCTGCAAAAGTCTAATGTTGGAAGGAAGGTTGCATTGAAACAGATTTCCTTCTCTGCTGGTTGGGGAGTTGTCAGTTTTTCTCATTTCAAAACAACTAAAGAAAGACAAAGATACTTTTTACGAGCTGTTTACAATATTTTTCAGACTATAATCGTACAACAAATATGTATATTTGTTGCAACCCTAGACCATACTGACCCTGATGTGTAGGTACCATTAGACATTCATGTTTGCCCGTATGACCTCTGACCTTCAGCTGACCAATCAGAGCAGACCAGGCTAACAATTTTGTTTCTTTTTATTTACTGAGAACTTTTATTAACTGAACTCTGAACTGTTAGACACAGCATCAGAATTTTAATTTGTTCCACTGGGTAAACAGTTACTTGGTTAGATATATATATAATTTTTAATTAATTAATATATATATATATATATATATATATATATATATATATATATATATAAATCACATTTTAGGTTTTGTTAAAATCTGTTTCGCAAAAGAGAAGCTCTGTCATCCGGGAGGGGCTGGGAGTAGATGAGCTGCTCCTCCACATCACCCCCACCAGTTGAGGTGGCTCGGGCATCTAGTTAGGATGCCTCTTGGATGCCTCCCTGGTGAGGTTTTCTGGGCACGTCCAACCAGTAGGAGACCTAAAGGAAGACCCAGGGCACGCTGGAGGGACTATGTCTCTTGGCTGGCCAGGGGACACCTTGGGATTCCCCCGGTGGAGCTGGCCCAAGTGCCTGGGGAGAGGGAAGTCTGGGCGCCTCTGCCTAGGCGGCTGCCCCCGCAACCTGACCGCGAATGAATGAATGGATGGATAGAGTGATAACCCTTTGATTCTGAAGGCAACAACTTTCACATGGAAGATCTGTTATTGTGAGTGTTATGTAGAGATGATGGGTACATGGACCAACAAAAGAAAGAAACAGATTAGTTTTAGATGACCAGTTATTATCAGGTTTTAACCACTTGACTGTTTTTGGTGTGTCTCATATGCAACCTTCAGTAACTGTTTGATCCTCTCTATTTTTCTCTCACATCCTTGATTTAAAAATAAGAACAATCAAGGGGAACAATGCGAGAGATGGCCTAAAATTAATTTTCAGCTGTGGTTTTATGTGATTTCAGATCATCATGTCCAGTGTCTACTTGGATCGATAATTTAAGTTTGTTGAGGGGCTTTTAATGTGGAAAGCTTTGTGGGAAATTGTGTATTTTATTATTTAAGAGGAGATGGAGTTTGATCCACTGTCTTCCTATTGTGAACATGTGAATATTTCTTGGCTACCCCTTAGTCAGTGGCAGCTGGTGAAATAATTTTTGGTGGGGTGCATTTTTGCAAGTCAGTTTTCAGAAGCACTCTAACCACATCTCACCCATAAGGTATGCCAAAGTACATTCATGTTCAGTATGCTAAAGTACATTCATGTTCAGTATGCTAAAGTACATTCATGTTCAGTATGCTAAAGTACATTCATGTTCAGTATGCTAAAGTACATTCATGTTCAGTATGCTAAAGTACATTCATGTTCAGTATGCTAAAGTACATTCATGTTCAGTATGCTAAAGTACATTCATGTTCAGTATGCCAAAGTACATTCATGTTCAGTATGCCAAAGTACATTCATGTTCAGTATGCCAAAGTACATTCATGTTCAGTATGCCAAAGTACATTCATGTTCAGTATGCCAAAGTACATTCATGTTCAGTATGCTAAAGTACATTCATGTTCAGTATGCCAAAGTACATTCATGTTCATCACACGATTTAAAAAGATTCAATTAAAGAAAAAATATGAGTTTTCACTTATGGTTTAAGCCTGTCATACCTGTCTGAATCCAGGTTTGATCTGTGCCAGGCATCTCAAAGAGGAGGCAGGAGAGACCCAACAAACACCAGTGTTGGCACAGCCAGCTAACCTGGCACCTTCTGTCCAGGAGCAAAGTGGACTGTGTAGAGCTTCCGGTAAAACATCCTGATTTGATAAAGTTCTGCACAGGAATTTTTTTATGTGGTCCTCGGCCACTTATTTGAGTACCCCTGGTATGAAGTGTAGATCGTTTAGTTCAATTTTCAATGGGTTTTCTAACTATTTTGTGATTCCCATCTTCTTCTTCTTCCTCCTTCTGTGAGACTGGTATGTTGACCAGCGCCTCCTATGGACAAGCCACGACTGCCTGTTATCCTATGGTACTTCTGTTTTTTGTTTTTGTGGGTACTTTTGTTGCGTAGCTTCTGGATTGGTTGTTGACCCTTAATGTTGAATTTGTTGAACCGTCACTGTCGGGAGGCATCATCACTTTGTTCTGGTGTGTTTGTTTTCAGCTCTCAGCGCTTAAACTCGTTGAACCTCTCCAGTTCCACACTCATGATGCAGTGACTAACACACCAACACACTCGAACTCATGGACAAATGCAGCTATTTGCATTGTGCTCTTGGAGAAATTTGATCAAATAAGTGAATTTGAGTGGCGCCGCTGAATCTTCATTGTTAATTCATATGAAAACGGGCTTGTTTTTCTCTTATTTCATCACTCGGTTATTTGTCTTCTACAGATGGACAACAGAACCAGAAAATGCCCACTTACAGTCAGTAAAACTTGATCTTGTGACAATTCAGCTTGACAAAGAGATTCAGCAGCTTTCTCATCAAATTATAGACCCTTTTACTGTTTGTAAACAATATGACGTCAGCGAGAATGCGCGCGCAGCTTGGCAACAGAGAATGACGTTGTTTCAGGCTTTATCAAGCTACGCTGCGGGGTTATCACCGGCAAATCTTGAATGTTATATTATTAAACTCACTTTAACGAATGGCAACAGAGAACACCGGATCCCTGTGGCATTACGGAATGGGTGGAAGATGTAGGTGCGTGGCCAGATATCCAGTGGCCCGATATATATATATATATATATATATATATATATATATATATATATATATATATATACGTTTTTAGTGGAGAGGCCCAGTAAGTACACACATGAGAAGCTACGGGCATACAAATCGTTAGATGCATACAACTATGTTGTCTGTGGCCACGTACAGAAAGTAAAATATCACCACATAGACTCTGAGTTTTGCGTCTTGAAGGCAGAAGTCCTTCCTAGCCAAAGACAAGGACACGAGACTGCTATGTACGAGGCTTGGGTCATAGTAAACAAACCAGAGAACTACGTCTTCACAGCCAACTGTACCTGCATGGCAGGGTGAGTATAGCATAGGTTTCTTTTTTTAGCGTGCTCAGAGTACAATCATGTTAATTTTAGAGAAATACAGTTTATACTAATATGCAGTGGGAAAATACAGATGAATTAGAATGAAATGTTAATTTGAAGCATGAAATAAAGCGTATAAATTTATATGTAATCTTAGTACATAATTACCTTACCTGATATAAAATGGGCGCTACAAACTCGAGCATTTCGGATCGTGTTTTCAGGCCAGTTTTCATCAACCCTTTTGATGGCCTGCAGCCACAGACGCCTCCGATTTTGTTGAAATGGATGTGCTCCCTTCGGAATTCTGTAAAGTTTCAGTCCACTGCTTGAAGAGAAGCGATTCTGGCATCCATACACGCAACAACCCGACATTTTTATGTGCTCAGAACTTCAAAACAAAGGGTTTAAAACGCTGTTTTAGTATTAAGTGTGAATGAGGAAGCCTTCACTCTCGTTGCCAGGCTGCGCGCGCAACTTTTGATGACGTAGGTAGTAAAAGGGTCTATAAGAGCAGCAGGATCAGACCGTACCCAGTTCAGCTTGTTTTGCTACAACCTGGAGGAGCTCACACAAACGGCTTTTTTATTTATTTTTTGTCTAATTGGAGAAAACTGCAGCCATCCACAACATTATGACCACCAACCTCCTATTGTGTTACGGTTTTGGCCCCATCAGCTGCAGATCCTGCACTCCAAGGATTTGTCAAGTGGATCCTCCATGGTTCGGGCTTGTTGGTCCAGAACATCCCAGACATGCTGAGTTGAAATGAGATCAAATGGATCTTGAGTCAAATGGATTTTTCTGTTCCTTGGATGGTTCCAAGAGCATTTCTAAAGCAATTAGGGAAATGTTGTTAGCATAAGCATCATTATACTGAAAGCGGGATACTATTATTACATTTTGAGGAGGATTTAGTGAAGCAGATGGATCGTTCTTGCTGTGTGGTTGGTTGTTAGGCCTGTGGAAGGCTTGATAAAAGTTTGGAATTTCCTCTGTATAGGACTACGAAATATGAAAGAAATGATTGCGAACGACTCAAACTCTCCAAAAGCCTGGATTCCTGCGGAAACTGACAGTTGGTGAGGCTCATTTTGTCTATTGTAAGTCCTTTTGACTAAGTATTTGTTAATTAGAGAAGATCTTCATGTATTTTTAAGTCCACCGAGTCATTGTTTTGCATTCTGATTCAAATGTCTCAACGTGCGATCATCATAACAATGAACAAATAAATAAGGTCACTGATTAATAAAGACTTACCCAGCTTTGTTGTCACTGTGAAGATGTATCTGTTTTCTTTGGCCATCAACAACAGGTGACTCCTGCGTTAACACGACCACGGCCCGACTTTCCTTGAAACTAAATAATTGTAGGCCTCCAGATGTTTGAAAGACTTTAATTTTTCATGAGTGAAGGGTCAAGGGCCCTCTATTAAGTAAGAATAAATGTCTCCCCAGCCGATTTGTGGGGGTGGGGGTGGGGGGGTGGGGGGGATTACACCGACAAATGGGACCAACATTTTCAGTCATCCCAGAGCTCATACAGGCTTTTAATGACTTTGTCTTCAGTACATATTTTAAGCTTCTCTCTAACCCTCCTCCAGCCTTTAGATGGTAAAGTGTTTATACATCAGGGATTTCGCCTGAAAACTCTTTAAAAATTGTACGTTTGCATATTGATAGCAGTGTGTTGGCGCCACCCAGCCACTCCCGCATGTGCACAAAGATGAAAATACAGGTGCTGGCCAGTAAATTAGAATATCATCAAAAGGTTGAAAATATTTCAGTAATTCCATTCAAAACGTGAAACTTGTACATTATATTCATGCAATGCACACAGACCAATGTATTTCCAATGTTCATTACATTTAAATTTGATATTCATAAGTGACAACTAATGAAAACTCCAAATTTGGTATCTCAAAAAATTAGAATATTCTGAAAAGGCTGAATATAGAAGACACCTGCTGCCACTCTAATCAGCTGATTTACTCAAAACACCTGCAAAGGCCTTTAAAAGGTCCCTCAGTCTTGTTTTGAAGGCACCACAATCATGGGGAAGACTTCTGACTTAACAGCTGTCCAAAAGACAATCATTGACACCTTGCACAAGGAGGGCAAGACACAAAAGGTGATTGCTAAAGAAGCTGGCTGTTCGCAGAGCTCTGTGTCCAAGCACATTAACAGACAGGCGAAGGGACGGAAAAAATGTGGTAGAAAAAAGTGTACAAGCTCTAGGGATAACCGCACCCTGCAGAGAATTGTGACGACAAACCCATTCAAAAATGTGGGGGAGATCCACAAAGAGTGGACTGCAGCTGGAGTCAGCGCTTCAAGAACCACCACGAGGAGACTCATGAAAGACATGGGATTCAGGTGTCGCATTCCGTGTGTCAAGCCACTCTTGAACATGAAACAGCGCAAGAAGCGTCTCGCCTGGGCCAAGGACAAAAAGGACTGGACTGATGCTGAGTGGTCCAAAGTTATGTTTTCTGATGAAAGCAAGTTCTGCATTTCCTTTGGAAATCAAGGACCCAGAGTCTGGAGGAAGAGCGGAGAAGCACAGAATCCACGTTGCATGAGGTCCAGTGTAAAGTTTCCACCGTCAGTGATGGTGTGGGGTGCCATGTCATCTGCCGGTGTTGGCCCACTCTGTTTCCTGAGGTCCAGGGTCAATGCAGCCGTCTACCAGGAAGTTTTAGAGCACTTCATGCTTCCTGCTGCTGACCAACTTTATGGGGATGCAGACTTCACCTTTCAACAGGACTTGGCACCTGCACACAGTGCCAAAACCACCAGCACCCGGTTCAAGGACCATGGTATCCCTGTCCTTGATTGGCCAGCAAACTCGCCTGACCTTAACCCCATAGAAAATCTATGGGGTATTGTGAAGCGGAGGATGCAATACGCTAGACCCAACAATGCAGAGGAGCTGAAGACGACTATCAGAGCAACCTGGGCTCTCATAACACCTGAGCAGTGCCACAGACTGATCGAGTCCATGCCACGCCGCATTACTGCAGTTATTGAGGCAAAAGGAGCCCCGACTAAGTATTGAGTACTATACATGCACATTCTTTTCATGTTCATTCTTTTCAGTTGGCCAACATTAGAGAAACAAACATTTTTTCATTGGCCTTTAGAATATTCTAATTTTCTGAGATACCAGATTTAATGATTTCATTGGTTGTCACCTATAAATATCAAAATTAAACGTAATAAACATCGGAAATACATTGGTCTGTGTGCATTGCATGAATATAATGTACAAGTTTCACGTTTTGAATGGAATTACTGAAATATTTTCAACCTTTTGATGATATTCTAATTTACTGGCCAGCACCTGTAGATGTCAACAAAGAGCCTCCTGTACAGAACCACCAAAACAAGCAATGCTCCTCTGTGCCTGACACTTTTCTACAAGATCCAGTGAGAACTCTTTTCAGTATTTTGAGACATTAACTCATCTTTTGCTTCAGAACTGGGCAGGCTAGTCTGATTCTGCTGTCCACCTTTATTTGGTTCTGACCTCTGCAGACCAGGAGCATCCCGCAGACTCTCGGCATAACCATCACTGTTTGGATCAGGTTAAAGTTACTCATCCTCAAGCTGAAGATTTTTTTTTTCTTCAAACAACTATGAGGATGAAAAGTTCACCTCTACCTGTAAGATCCCACCCACTGACTGTTACCACTGGGGCACCATCAGTAATTATCTGGTGAAGGAGCTGAACAAAAACCTTATTTCTTTGATAGCTTTTTTTTTTTTTTTTTGTCTGCTCTATGATTCACTCACCAAATGGTTTATTCTGAGAGTTTAGAGCAGGGAAACTATTGCCGTCCGAAGTTACTGATGAAGCTGATTCTGGACCGTTTGCAACTTTTTAGTGGGTTTCAAAAGAGATGACTCTGTTTGGGTCAGATCTGTCATGTTGAAGCAGCTGATCATTTCTGAGATTCTGAGTCTAATCTGGTAACCGAACCTACTGCAGAATTCCACTGGTTTCCAGTATCTGCTACCATGGAGACAGACAGGTAACAGGTGAATCTGAGGTTAAATTCTGAGACTCCGATTCTGATTTGTAGTCATCGGTGTATCTCTTCCCAGTTTCTTGATAGTAGTGACTGTTTCCAGAATAAGAATTTATTGAGAAAACCTTATTTATAGAAGCATAATTTTATTTGGTCGGCTGTAGTGTTTGTCAATCTACTTCAAATTCCTTTCAGTACAATAGGAAATGATCTTGAGTGGAGGAAGAAGAGGAGCAATCGGGATGAAAGGCTCTGATGGACTTTAAATTTGGGTTTTTCTGTTTAATAAATAACCAGCAGCTTGTGATTCTGTCTTGGGCCCAATCCCAATACTGCCACTTCCACCCTAAGACTGCACGATCCCGACCAGGTGTGCGAGAGCGTAGGGTGTCCAGACCAAGTGCGGAAGTTAATCACGCCTCATTTGCACCGTTGACCCACAATCCATTGCTGCGGGAGAAAAGGCTCAAGTGCCTTTTCTGAAAATGTGTTTTCTAATCAAATTTGTTCATCTTAGGACGATTAGTTGATGCTCTGAAACTTAGACAAAGGAGCAATGAATGCAAATTTAAAATTATTTGTTTGTTGAAAAGATAAAAAAAACAAGGGTCCAGCATGTCGACATACGTTGCGATCGATGATGCAATGCTCCCTGTAGCAATTCAGCAGTTATTTACACACTTGTGTACTACGCACTCGAAGCTTTACAGCGCACTTTTACAGCGCACTCCAAGTGCACTTTGCTGAAGACCGCAGGACGCAGTGCAAGTACTGGGATTGGACCTTGATCTCCAGAAACTGAAAGCAGTGCCATGTTGTTGCTTTCAGCTCCAGCAGGAGGCGTCCTATGCCTTACAGGGAGCTGCGTCAACCTGCAGCTCTCATGTTTGGACTTGTCTCTCTTTCACACACACACACACACACACACACACACACACACACACACACACACACACACACACACACACACACACACACACACAGACACAGACACAGACACAGAGACAGACACAGACACAGAGACAGACAGACAGACGCATTTCTTCACAGAAAAGGTGGGCCGGGTGACTTCTGAGCACACCATCTTTTAGAACCAATCTTCTCTAAACCAAAGAGGTGGCTGCTGTTCTTTGATCTTGTGACCCAGAACGCCATCCTTTGTGCTGCAGAATCCTGAGAACCTTTGTCAGACTGAACCTCCAGAAGGGATTTAGCTCTTTAGTGATGAATCATTTTATTGTAAAGTCAGAACACAGTGAAATGCCTCCTGATTTCCACAGACCTGCAGAGAATTCAGAGGAAGAGAACAGTGGGCTGCAATGTTCAGAACCGTCTGTTTGTTAAGGACATTCTGCAGAAAGCTGCTTAATGAACATAAAGGGCATTTAACATCTAACAGAGAAAATCTGGGCATTTGCATATGCTTTTTCTGCACTGTCCAGCCATTATGAACTTTGTAGAAAATGTTCCTGTTATTTCAGGAGAGAGGGGTGGGCATGAGGTTGGACAGAATTAGATGGTTGCTTCAGCTGAAGGTCAGTGGAAACACCTCTTCCTGGAACTCCAAGGTAGGCTACTGTGTGTAACGCCTGGACATTACAAGTATTATGTAGAGATAAGTTGCATTCAGCCTAAAGAAGCCCTACTGATGAAACCTTTTTCTTCTTAAATCTTGGTTTTCTTCCAGCAGTCAGTTACATCTTTAATTACATAATGTACAAAAAACTTTTAAAACCACAGACTGAATTTAGACTTGATCTGGAAATATATCCATATGTCTGTTTGACCCATAGAAATATATAAAATGTGAATAAAAGTAGTGCTGCCATGCATTTTGTTACACGAGTGTGAAAACTGGAAATCCAGCCTTCTCATCTGCACAAGCTGTCTTTTAAGATGAGAAATAATGATTCATTCATTATCTGAACGGCATTTTCTCAGTAAACGCACAGTGAGCTGGTGCCTAAATCCAGCACTCATGGGCGAGAGGCGGGTGACACCCTGGACATGTCCATCACAGGGACACAGAAGCAAACGAGGCAGACAATCTGTCACACACTCTCTCACACTGACACGCTGCATGCATGTTTTTGGTCTGGGAAGAAACCAGAGATCTCAGGAAAAATACATCATTGCTTGGGGAGTCTATGCGAACTTCAGACACAAAGACCACAGCAGGGATTTGAACCTGCAACCTTCTTGTAAGGAAATAAAGCTACCATCTGCTCCACCGCGCAGCCCTTTAAAGTAATTGATGACAGCTAAATGTGTTAGAAAATCAGTCTAACAGGAGTCAACACCTGGATTGATTTCAAAGGGAAGTGTGTTGGTGGATGGGTGGAGCTGAAAACCTGCACTTGTTCTGCAATATGTGTGAAGGTTTATCTGCCTGATCTGTTGGATGGTGACATTAGGGCTTGTGGACTGAAGTCCTGGATTATTGGACCAGAAGAGCTGCAGATGTTTAGTCCTGCACAGCCAAACTTGTGTTTGCGCTGTTTTGACGCGTTTTCTCAGTCTACTCACAGACTCCGTACACAAACACTTCCACAGTGGTGCATTAAGCAGCCATCCTCCCACGGGGCTAATCACATCAGGGTACAAGTCAAGCAAGCCTTTCTGAACAACCATTAAGCTGCGTCTCTGCTCCAAACCTCCATGAATCACCCACCGTGAAATATTAGCTCCATAAATTCAGCCTGCCATCTTATTAAGCTTAATCCCTTATAAAAACACAGGGCCGAGCGGGTGATTGGTGCCTCCACCAGACTACACCTCAGGAGTGTGTCTGCATGATATGAGCAGCCTGCATAAACAGTTTCTGTGTTGTATAGCTGCAGATTCTCCCGTTGCAGCTAACACCAGCAGACAGCACTGTTCTAGCGGATGGGAAAGTGTGGTTTTAAACATTCCAATTACTTAAAAGGAATTGTGCCATTTTATTTTTGTTGCTGGATTTATTTGTTTTTTTTATTATTATTTGGATTTAACACTCATCCTAACTCTCTTAAATTACAGGCAAATTTATTATATACATTTTATCATATTTTAAAATTCAGACACAAAAACACACAGTGGGGTTAAAAAAAGTTTTTGCTAGCCACCGATGGTGCCAGTTGTCTGACTTAGATGAGAGGGGTCTGAAATCATTAAAAAAAATCACATTGTATGTTTTCTCAAAGAACCTCAACCCTTTCATAAATAAAAACCTAATATTTTATTTAACTAACAGTGGTGCAAAAGAGTATTTGGCAACCACCATTAGTGTAAGTTTTCCCCCTTAAAAAGACAAGGGAGGTCTGTAATTTCCATTGTGGTGTAAAGAACCATCCAGGAAATTACACGTGGAACACTTGGACACCGATGGGGGAACGCTATTTTAGGTTTTGTGTGAAAATAAGTCCAGGACAACAATTACGCTTCACGAAAGTGACGCCATCGAACCAGACTTGGAGAAAAATGGAGGGAAAATTGGCATTTAAAGTACAACATGTGTATGATCCAGCGCCTAAGGCAAAGCGGACTAGAGAATAGCTCTTGCATTCATTTTATCGTTCTTCCGGGGACCTATGAGCCAACTAATGAGAGGAGACTTGGACTCCCTATTGATCACGTCTTCCTCTTTACTCACTGGCCACTCAAATGAAAACTGATGCACTCAGATGTAAACATCTGCCCATTTTGCTCCTGATCAGACGATGACCGCTTCAACACAGTAACAAATGGCGTTATGACGAAAGAAGAAAGTAAATGATTAGATTATGGGGTATTTAAAAAATGTATGCCATTGTTTAATGCTGTTATTCCCACGACTGTAATTTAACCTTGGTTGGCTATGACAGAGGTCAAATGTTTCCAGTTGGCCTTCACCAGGTTTGCACACACTGAAGCTGGTATTTGGGACCATCTTTCCCTGCAGATCTTCTATAGAGCTATGATGCTTTGGGGCTGTTGGGCAACACGAACTTTCAGCTCCCTCCACAGATTCTAGATTGAGGTTTGGAGATTGGCTCGGCCACTCCAGAACCTTCAAATGCATTTTACATGGCCACTGCTGTGGACTACCATTATCCAAACCAACTCTTTAAAAATCACACAATGTGATTTCTTGGATATTTTTGTCATTCACAGTTGAAGTGTGTCATGAAAATCTAGACTCCCCCGTCATCTTTCTGATTAGGACAACTTGCTGACGAGTTTTTGCATTGTGTGTGTGTGTGTGTGTGTGTGTGTGTGTGTGTGTGTGTGTGTGTGTGTGTGTGTGTGTGTGTGTGTGTGTGTGTGTGTGTGTGTGTGTGTGTGTGTGTGTGTGTGTGTGTGTGTGTGTGTGTGTGTGTGTGTGTGTGTGTGTGTGTGTGTGTGTGTGTGTGTGTGTGTGTGTGTGTGTGTGTGTGTGTGTGTGTGTGTGTGTGTTCTACCTGGGGTGCTAGTTGATTAGGTGGATGTTCAGACAATTTTAATTTAAGGCAAATCTAAATGTTCATTCAAGGAAGAGAATGACCAAATAATTCACATCAGACAACAAAATTAGTTGTTTTAATCATCAGTGAAACTATCAATGAAGTGTGAATGCTGTGAACGCCTGGACATTACAAGGATTACGTGGGGACAGCAGTAGCTCAGGTGGTAGAGCGGGTTGCCTCACGATCATGGGTTTGATTCCAGCTCCCACCAGGAGTATTCTCTCATTGTGTATTCTCGTATTGGGTGCTTGGGCAAGACACTTCGCCCAACTTGCCTGTGTTGGTGGTGGTCAGAGGGGCAGACGGCACCAAACGGCAGCCTCGCCTCTGCCAGACCGCCCCAGGGCGGCTGTGGCTACAAAGTAGCTAACCATCACTAGCAGTGTGTGAATGCGAGAGTGCATGAAAGCATCTTTGAGTGTCCTAAAAAGCACTATATAAGTTCAATGTATTGTAATTATTATTAAAAAGCAAAAAAAGGCTGAAATGCAAATAGTTAATCAATAATACAATGTAAACAATAATAAAATACAAGAAAATAATTCAAATAAGTGTGTTATGATTCTGTCGTTATACTTTTGTATTTGTTCTCAATTTTCTTTTCACTGAAAGTCCTCATCAGAAACATTTTAAACCTCTCTGCATCACTCTGGCCAGGCAACATGTCAGTCAGTTGGTGGGCAATCACAGCAGCCAGTACTCAAGAGGTGCCAGAACCAGCAGCTGGTGCCAGGAGGCCCAGCTCGGCCTCCTCACTGGGTCATGAATGGTGGCATTGCTGCAGTAATTAACCAGAGGGCAGGCCAAGCAGCCACCATAGAGCGGCCTCTGAGCCGCCGTAGAATAAAACCTTGTTCAAATTAGTGAGACGAGGGGGGGGCCTCAGCTGTCTGCGGTCAGGCTGCATCGTGTGTGTGTGTGTGTGCGTGCGTGTGTGTGTGTGCGTGTGTGTGTGCGTGTGTGTGTGTGTGTGTGTGTGTGCGTGCGCAAAATAATTTCAGTTTAAATTGGTGGTAAACCTTGACGGGCAGATTGACTTTCTGTGGTGACTCCAGGGTGTTTATGCTTCTGAATGAGACTATTTGAGTTCAGAACATTTATTCAGCATTAAGTCAGTGATTGACTTTGAATCCTTAAGAAATATAACAAATACTTTTATAGCATGACTGGCAGCTGGGTTAACTTAGTAATTTTAGTTTTCCTTGGGTTTAATAACATATCAGGTACATGTATTGCATTTGGTCTCCTGAAGTTGATCCGAAAGTCAAAGCTGTGCTGGAAAAGTCAAACTGAACAATGGCATCCTACTCATAATTAAAATATATTGTTTCTACTCCAATTAGAGATGTTTAATGTCTGAATTAATTCTAATGAATCAGAACAAGTCGAATTTCATCAGAATCAGGTGGTTTGGAGTATGTCTGCAGTTGATGGACCTTTAATGTGAGCAAAACCTGCAGCTGATCTGTATTTTCTGGTGAATAGATGTAAGTTTTAGGTGAACTCTTTGTTTGGTGATGAGGTTGTTTGAGAAGAAATCACGCCCATCTATTTCTAACTCAACAGTCACTGAGATCAATGTTAAAGCTCTAGCTTAAAGTTTAAAAACTATTTAGTGTTACTTTAAAGGTGATCAGTAGCAGGAATATTCTGCACAGGCTTTTGATAATCACTGAATGAAGCAGTTGTTTTGAGTAGGTGCGCTTGTAAAACAAACTGTCCAACAGGACCCTAATGCAGGTTTTGGCTATAAAGGTAAAACATCCAAGACAAGTCATATATTACTTATGAATTTGTTTCGTGTCGTGTCTTGTGTAAATATTCACCACCGTACGCTGCTGGAATATTGTGAAAAAGATTTTCAAGTGGAATTTGTCACAAATGTAGCTTTCTGGTAAATAGTGAAACCCTCGTTTAAATTTTAGTTGAATTTGAAATGAGAAAAGGAATAAGAACCTTGTGATAAATCTGAATAATTATTGCGTCAAAAGACAAAAAAAAAGCATGATCCCTAAGTAGTAATAGAAATCATCCTAATTGGGGGTCATTATTTTCTGTTAATGAATCATAAAGGCAGATCTTATCTCAGATGATTAATTTGATGAGGGACTGACATTGACTTGGTTCTCTTCTGTGTCTCAGAGAGAAAATAGACCAGAAATCATTTTATAGTTTTTATAACCTTAAGCTATCGCAGCAACATTTACACTCATGGCCATTCTCATGTCAGTTTAATATGTTTTTCCTGTCAAGGACATGTCGCATGCATGGAGGAAAGTGAATGAGTTTCCTCAGAAATGTGAAATAAAAGTAGAACGGAAGGTTGTTTATTCATAGGAGCCCGTTAAGTCAGCTGGAGGTCCATACCATCAGCTAATGGTAAAATGTGTGTTAAATCCCAGAGACGAAGGTTCATATTTCAATTATCAGGTGTTTGATGTTGATGGTGTGTGTGTGTGTGTGTGTTTGTGAGTGCACACTGGAGATGTTCACCCATCAGCCCACCAATCACCTTTTTATGACTAAACGTCTACTTGGTGATTTGCACCAAAAGCCAGAATAGGATTGTATGAGTTTTACTCAGCTTAAAAAAAAAAAGCACTTTTTAACATCAGTCCTCTTTGTTTTCTCAGTTTGTAGTTTTTTTCTGCTAAAACCAGCATCTCGCTGTGCTGTGACTGTTGGCTGTGTCCCCTTCTGGGCCCGCTCTCTCTCCCATGCTGCTGGAACTTTGAACATAGTCCAATTATTCAGAGTCCTGGAACCCTTCTGAAGTTAGCTTCTGTGACCCAAAGCGTGGAGAACAATGACGTTGTGACTGATTGGAGACAAAAATTAGAATCTGATATTTCAAACGTGACAAATGTAAGTCAAATGAAGACATAATTAAGACTAAATTGCAAAATGTTTCATAACACTTTCTGAGAAAAGTCTGTTTGAAATTAGAACTAAAAGTAGAACTGTGAGGTCATTATTGCAAGATCAAAGAGAAAGTGGTCATAATGCTTTGGTTGATCTTATTTAGACGATGGTGAAATAGTTTATCATATGTTCGCGTGCAATTTTGTTCTTGGTTTCTTGGTTTTTGTTAACGCAGCCTTTTTGTTCCGTCTTTGTTGTTGTTGTTGTTGATTTGGAGGACCCACTCAAACACGATTGCCCATCTCAAGTGGTTTCTATCCTCCTAAAATATATGTGCATAAATAAATAAATGAATAAATAAAATAGTAAAGGCAAGGTAGCTTAATTTATGCAGCACAGTTCATACGTACAAGCAATTCAGTTTGCTTTCCAGGTGCAAGAACAGTAAGAACATAAAACATTAAGACAGCAGAGACAACATACATGAATACAATTTGATGTAAGAAATAAAAAGGCTAAGTGAGAGACAGTTACAGTGCAGAACCTTGTTGTCTCATTCATTTGACACATTAAACTCTCAAAAATGTAATTGTTTGATTTATTTTTTTATTAAAAATGTGAAAATCCAGCTTTTGCATCAGTTCGGTCCAGTCCTTGTCATCAGGTCCACTATATCCTGCAGACTTTAGCTGTTTCACCGCTCCTGATTGGATTAACAGGCATGTGAAGAACTTTCAGGACCCGCTGAATAGCTGATTCCATCATTCAATTCAATTCAAGTTTATTTATATAGCGCCAAACCACGACAAGAGTCGTCTCGAGGCACTTCACATAATAAATATTCCAATTCAGGTCAGTTCATTAAGCCAATCAGAAATAATGTTTCTTATATAAGGAACCCAGCAAATTGCATCAAGTCACTGACGGGTGTCAGTGACTATACAGCAATCCTCATACTAAGCAAGCATAAAGCGACAGTGGAGAGGAAAACTCCCTTTTAACAGGAAGAAACCTCCAGAGAATCCTGGCTCAGTATAAGCAGCCATCCTCCACGACTCACTGGGGGTCGAGAAGACAGAGCAGACACACACACACACACACACACACACGCACACGCACGCGCGCACGCACGCGCACGCACACGCACAAGTAATGTGTCTATAGTTATATTGTGATGTCTTAGTAAATATTCTATTTGGTGAGAGATAAACTTTATTGTATTTATCCTAGTGGATCTATAATTAAACGGATAAACTAGTATTAGCACATCCAACGTCAAGGAAAGCAAAGAGTTTTCGGTATATCATGTGATGGTTTCAGTGGTGTTGGAGCGGAGAAACATCTAAAAACTGCAGGATGGTGTCCAACAAGACCAGGACTGCAGACCACTGTCACAGGATCACACCTGCACCCGGCTTTCTGCTGCGACTGCAACGTTTCCCTGTGATATGAAATGATTTAATTTGTGTTAGTGCTCATCGTGATGCTGCATGTCAACTGATGGTTTTCTCTCCGGTGTTGCCTTCACAGAGCCTGGGAACAACAGGAAGATACGACAGCAGAAAAAAGTGAGTCATCCTGTTTTCATCACCTCTCAACGCTGAAACGATCTTGTGCGTTTCGCTACTCGGTTTCATTTTGAAAACGTCCTGGAGCTCATGAGTAATAAGATATGATTTAATAAAACAGGAAGCAGAACCTCTGCAGGACTTTCTGAGGGAATGATTCGCTAACTAGATTATGTCACCACTCTTATTGCGTTCCAAATTAAATGACGGATACTTTTAGCTGAAGAAGTGAAACTTCACAGATTGCAGAGATGAGGTTTCTCCCTCCATGGGAGCAATTACTGATAATTTATTTTACAATCCCAGATTAGGATTATAATCTAGCGTTCCACGGTGATGTTCAGAAAAGAAGAAATCTGAGAAGCATTAGGTTTGTCTTTCAAAGATAAGAATGTTTTTTCAACCCTCCTCAGCTACAGAAGAAGTTATTAAACTAGAATTCACAGAAGGTTTTAAATCCAATCTGCTGTTAGATGTTCAGATTCTGGTTTTCGGTGTTTTTTGGGCTCAGGTTTGTTGCTTGGGCTTATGTCCACTAGTTTGGGTCCTGTTTAATCCAGCTTTTTTCTTTCTCCTCACTCAAATGAACACATAATCCCACATTTTTGTTCCGTCTGCAGTCCTCAACCTCCTCCTGCTCTGAGCTCATGTCGGTGCATGTTTTTTCATCCTTTTTTTAAAATCATTTGTGTGGTTTATACACCTGCCTCTGGTGAAAATGATATTAACCACTGAATCGTGTTGCTCACAGAACCAGGTCCACTCTCTGCTTTGGTTCTGTCCGTATCGGGTTAATTTTTCTGAAACGTTGGGTCTACTGGCACCAGGACTCACAGGTGCAGAATTCCAGAACCTTTGGAGACGCTGATTCCACTCAGAAATTTCATAAACGTTGTTTTCCTGCTCTTCGCAGCAGCTCCATCTTCAGCTCGTGGGGTTTGTGAGAGCACCGCATTCAGCACTCACTCAGACATTTAGGGGCCCAAGGTAGCTATTAAGAATAATGGCCTCTGGCTACCTGTTACCATGGTGACAGAGGAAAAGGAAAAGAGGCAGATATCCAGGAGCTGATGAAGTGAGGAGAACGTGCTCATCTGTCTCCTCCGAGAACAAAAGAAGCTCTCAGTTAACGTGTGATTATCTGCTGAATATGGATTATAAGGGTTTAGATTACAGCCTGAGCTGAGATTAATCAGGTGAAAGAAATTTGTTGTTCAGGGTTAGCCTAACACTACTGGGTTTGTTCACGGCTTTGATATGCAAACCCAAAGTGTTTACAATTAGAAACACTTTAGTTTTACACTTGGTACACACATAGTAAAGGTGCTGAGTCAGGCTTTCTATGATTTATTGAATGTTTCAACATGGAAATCTTCAACCAAAAGCAATGGTGGTTTCTTTTTGTGCCAGGTTTAGAAAATGTTGTTGTTGTTTGTTAGACCTTGCAGAGTCATGAACTTGTTTTCATAAAAGTGTACCAGAGCACGGAGAAGTCACCGGTTTTCATTTTCTGTTCTACCTCTCTGGTGGTCTGCATCGTCTCCTCTCTCTAATTTACCAATTTATTCTGTAAAATCAGTGGAACCAAAATGATCAAAAAAGTCAGAAAGCTTAAGCTTCAGCAAACGGAAAGTTTCCTTGATATGACTAAACATCAGTCATCAGTCTGTCAGAATCTTACATCTAATAAACTAGATGTCTGATTCTACTTAAGTGGTTACAAACTCCTGAAAGAAACGAGGCGTTAAAATAGGTAAACCTTAATCTACAGGTTAGGAAATAACTCGACACAATGAAACGATCTCTGACTTAGCTGACCCGAATACCTTCCTCCATTAGCTTGTTTGTGTGGAGATCATTTTTTAAATGCTTCTACCAGGAAGAGCTTCAATGATTCAGACGTTGCAACTATTTCATCATGTGACCCATCAGCTGTTTCTGCAGGCTTTCGTCTGAACCACGACTCTATACATTACAGCCAGCAGTGTTGTCTGATTTGTTTGTTCAGAAAGTGCCCCTGAACCAGAACATCAGCTGCACATTTACCTTCAGTTTCCATCCGAGTTTGAAACGTTCATCAGAAAAGAAATGTGTGGTGAAAGTTTTCTGTTCAACGGTTTCTCTGGGTTTATGAGTGCCGTGCTTCTATTTAGATTCTGGAGAATTAGACATTTTGTTCTCAGCCAATTTCAAATTGGGTCTTTAAATAAACCAAACCTGACTTGGTAGACCTGGTTGAACCCTTTTTCTGTGATTTTTGCGTGTCATCCTTGCTTTTGTTGCTGAATCTGTTTGTGCAGGATAGAAGGTGAGAGAGGACTTTCATTAAGGACCTGTTTGAACTTCACACACTAACACACAGGCTGAAACAATGAGTGGCTTCAGTCGTGACTGGAAGTTTTGAGTCAGAGGCTCATTAAAGCAGATTTCTGTAGAACTCCCACTCTCTCTGCAGCTTTCAACTCTTCTTTCATCCCTCCATCGCTCTCCCCTCCTCAGACTGCTGCAGCTCTAATCCAAGGCTGCGGTTGTCATCCTGTAATTCATCTTTTTTCACTCTCTCTCAAAGACAATCATTAAAGTGGTCATTGTATTTCTAATGGGCCATTGAGAGGCTCTTTTTAGTTTCAAAACCTCACAGAAACAGGAGTTTGCTGACGTCACAAAGCAGCCTGATAAAGCTGTTTTGTTGTTATAGTGATTACTTGGATAAAGTGATGCAATCATTCTCATCTTTCATGAACTCCATCTTATCTGCCGCAGAAACACCAGCGCTGGTTTGGATCAGCAGGTTCTAGAGCAAAACACTTTGGCTGAATCAAGATTTAAGTGGTAAATAACTGGTCGTTTTCTTTCTCATCACAGCTGGAAAACAGAAAACATAACCAGTGATTGTCTTTCTTTACACCTGAGTGGTGTTTCTAATAGTTACACTACTCGCAAGTCCAGCGTTGCAGAAATATTGCCACCAAGCTTGGCGGCATGAAAGCCGTATAATTCCTGCATCACTATGTATTACTCTGGTTTGCTGACAGTGTTTCTTATGAAAGTGGCTTTAGATGCAGATCAATGGGGATGATTTCAATTAAGTTGATTTATAAAGTACCAGGTGATGACAGAAGTCATACCAAAGCGGTACACAGTATTCAAGTCATTTCAGGTCCAGGTTCAGGCTATTTGACTGCAATAAATGTAATGGAATTTTAACAAAACTAGATTAATTTAAAATGCCAATGAGTCAAAATTCCCCTAGACAAATTAACTAGGAGATTGGATCTAACCATCACTTTAACAGAATTGATATGGTCCCCCATTCTGACCAGCACAGTACGAAGGGCGACAGTGGAAAACTCCCTTTTCCAAAAAAGTTCAAATGAATCCAACTGGACTTCTTTGGTTTCTCGAAGATGTTTTGCTTCTCATACGAGGAGCATTGTCAGTTCTGACTGGAATATGAAAGTGTCAGGCTTATAATATTTAGCTGATTATTGTTGCTTACTGAGCAGAAACTACCTATGAATGCCCCTCCTCCCTAGCCCCTGATGAAACCTACATTAAATAGAAGAGGAGGACTCAAGTTTCACCTTTGCATCACCTTTGACCTTTCGCCTTCAGAACTGCCTAAATTTACGTGGCATTGATTCAACAAGGTGCTGAATGCATTCTTTAGAAATGTTGGCCCATGTTGATAGGATGGCATCTTGCAGTTGATGAAGATTTGTGGGATGAACATCCAAGGCACGCAGCTCCCGTTCCACCACATCCCAAAGAGGCTCTATCGGGTTGAGATCTGGTGACTGTGGTACAGTCACCGTTGTAGTGCAGTGAACTCACTGTCATGTTCAAGAAACCAGTTTGAAATGATTGGAGCTTTATGCATGGTGCATTATAACAATAACCCAAATAATAATCAAATCTACTGAGTCAACAGAAATTACCTAAAAAAATTCTTGGAATTTAAATTGATGAGAGGGTAAGTTGGAAAATACATGTCGACTATATAAGTAATAAGATCTATAAGTCCATCGGCATAATAAGGAAGTTTAGCCATATTGTTTCTACAAAGTGTCTTCCCACGTTGTAGCCTTGTGTATCTGCATCTCTCTTATTGCAATATGATTTGGGGTAGTTCTTTTCCACTGCTCTCAACTAGGGCTGCCACAAATGACTATTTTAGTAGTCGACTAATCGCCAGTTTTGTTGACGATTAGTCGCCTTCTCATGTCATTTATAAAAGTTTAGCTTATTGCACCAGGATGCTCTAATATACCCATCATTAGCTTCTAGTTTGGCTATGTGCCTTCTAATAATGAAGACAAGATGATAGCTTATCAAACAACTTTTAATTAACTTTGTAACCTGTTAATACAAGTGCCACAGTCAAATGAAGGTAAGCACCTAAAACCAAAAATAAATTGTGCACAAAAATTACTTGTGTTCGCGAGAGGCATGGTGGCAAGGTTGAAGCGCCTCATCTTCCAATCTTAACTCAGGGAAAGGCAGAACATACTGAGGTTACGCCTCTGTAGCACGGCTGGTCCACACATCAGCATAAATGTTAATTCCTTGATTGCTCAGTCAGCAACCTTTTTATTTTAGCAAAAAAGGCATTATATTCTAATATTTACTTTATTTGTGTCCAGAGAGAAACAGAATCAGATGCATCGCTCACATGCGCACACACACAATTTTAAGGTTATTTCATTTTTCTTTTCCATCATGGTAGTGAAATGAGATTGGCCTTGTGGGTAGTTGTCGCGGTATCCTGGGTTGAGCTGCTTGATCATCTCTCAATCAATCAATCAATCAAATTTTATTTCTAAAGTGCTTTTCAAACAAAGTGTTATTCAAAGTGCTTTACAAAATGACCCCAGATTCCCATAACAGGTTAAAAACATTAACAAACATATGCAATCACACGCACACACACACAGACTCACACACACACACGAGTAAAAATTATATTAGGCTGAGTCCAGATGAGCCAAGTATGGTAACGCAAGGAAACGCCATCAGAGGAGCCGTCTGTCCCGGCAGCATCAGGTCTTCCACACTAAGTCAGGGCGCTCAGTGGAGGGGGAGCATAGACCCCCACCTATAGAGCGCCCAGGAAGCTACAGTCGACCACCGCTCCCGGGGCAGAGGGCCCCCACAGAGGAAACACTGGATTAAAATGAGTAAAAATATAATAAAAGAGCTAATATAAATGACAACAATTAGAAAATAAGTGATAAATAAAATCATAGACAGTAAAATAATAATTTAAATAATAAAACTGTGCTAAAATATAATCATATAGAACATGCAAAGCAAGTAATAAAATATAATCATGTAAAACGAGAAATAAAACTGTAGAAAATATTTAGATAAAAGCTAACCTAAAAAGATGGGTCTTGAGTCTTGACTTAAAAACATGAACGTTCTCTGCGGCCCTGAGGTCCTCTGGCAGCTCGTTCCAGAGGCGAGGGCCCTAACACTGGAAGGACGCCTCGCCGTGAGTTTGTGTCCTGACTTTAGGGATGACCAGGAGACGCCTGCCAGAGGAGCGCAGAGGCCGTGAGGGTTCATATGGTAAAAGCAGTTCTGATAGATAAGAAGGCCCACGACCGTTAAGACACTTAAAAACCATTAGAAGTACCTTAAAATTGATCCTGAAACATACGGGGAGCCAATGCAATGATTCTAAAACTGGTGTCATGTGCTCCCGCCTCCTGGTCTTCATCAGGATACGTGCTGCCGAATTTTGTAAAATTTGTAAGCCTGAGATGCTCTTTTTGGGAAGACCAGAAAGCAGGGCATTGCAGTAATCTATCCTACTGGTGATAAAAGCATGCATCAGCATCTCCGTATTGGCCCGAGAGAGAATGGGGCGGACTCTGGCGATGTTCTTTAGATGATAAAAACCTATTTTTGTGATATTTTTAATGTGTGGGATAAAAGTCAGCTCAGAGTCAAAAATCACACCCAGGTTCTTCACTTGTTCAGATGGATTAAAAGACAGAGATTGTAATTTCGGTAAAAGCTTCTCTCTCTGGGCCTCAGGACCAATGACTAAAACTTCAGTTTTGTCCTGGTTGAGCTGGAGAAAGTTCTCTGCCATCCAGGATTTGATGTCTAAAATACAGTTAAAAAGTGCATCCATTGACCGAGAGTCATCCGGAGACACGGAGATGTACAACTGTGTATCATCAGCATAACTGTGAAAGTTGACCCCGTGTCTCCTGATGACACTGCCAAGAGGGAGCATATAAAGATTAAAAAGCACTGGGCCTAAAATTGAACCCTGGGGCACACCACATGTAATCCCATGGACCCTAGAGGAACAGGTATCCAAACTCACCATGACAGTCCTGTCTGTGAGGTAGGATGTGAACCATCTATGTACAGCACCAGAGAGGCCAATCTGTTGTAAACGAGTTAAAAGAATAGTGTGGTCTACTGTATCGAAGGCAGCACTTAGATCCAGTAGAACCAACACATCTCTGAAACCTTGATCGCTCAGCATGAACAGGAGTCTTGTGACCAACATGCTCACAATGGCCTCAGTCAGGACTAACAAGAGGTAAATTTACCGAGGTGACTTTTTGTTCTCCGCCATGACGTGCTTCCTCTTAAGGTGCTCGTGCATCGCCGATGTGCTCCCGTGAAAGGGGAGTTTCACTTTGCAGCGTTTGCACTCTATGGGCCTTTCTTTTGTCTTTGTATAACACTCCCAAACTTTTGAGCTACGTTGCCGACTCGCCATGATTTCTTTCTCCAGTGACGAAGGCTGATGTGGATGGCCACTGCTGCACATGCGCCTCAAACGTAAAGCGGCGGCTGAGCAGAGGCAAGAAGCAACTGCCGAACGTACCGCAGCAGGCAAGATTAACAGATGTTCATAAAGGCTGTGTGCTGAGCCCCCTCCTGTTCACTCTGCTGACATATGACTGCTTGGCGAGACATCCCAGCTGCCATATTGTGAAGTTTGCGGAGGACACAACAGTAGTAGGACGCATCACTGACAACGATTAGTCGAGTACAGAGAGGAGGTAGAACATCTGGTGCAGTGGTGCAGAGAAAATAATCTCTGCATCAATGGGAAGAAAATCAAGGAGATGGTGGTGGACTTCAGAAGGAACCGGTGCCCCCTCCCCCCCTCTACATCGGAGGAGTAGCTGTGGAAGTTGTCTCCTGCTATAGGTACCTGGGTGTGCATATCACTGAGGACCTCAAATGGAGCTCATCAGGAAAGCTCACCAGCGTGTCTACTTCCTTAGGAAGCTGTGGCAAGCTGGACTTGGGAGCTCAGTCCTGAGGCGCTTTTACCATGGTGCAGTGGAGAGTGTCATGTGCACCTGCATCACTGTGTGGCACAGTAGCTGCACTGTCACTGAGAGGAAAGCTCTGCAGAGTGTGGCTAGGGCTTCCCAGTTGCTTGTGGGGAGCGGCCTCCCTGAAATCACAGACATCTACACAACACAGTGTAGGGCCCTCAACATCCATCGGCAGGAGGTTGAGGAGCATCCGGAGCAGGACCACCAGGTTCTGAAACGGCTTCTTCCCTGAAGCTGTCAGACTGTTTAAACTCTGGTCATGCTCGGTAGAGCTCCCCTCCCCCTACATACACATACACACATCGGTACTGAGAGCACCTTTAGAGTGGACTAATTTCACTTGCACACACACATTTATCATATTTTGTCATCTATGGAATACTGTACATGCCAAGCTCGGTACTTGTTTTTATCCTTAGTGCTTTTTGCTCTTTTTCTATGGCTTTATACCGGGTCCTGAGTTCAAATTTCGTATAACAAGCATGTAAATGTGAATTGGTATGACAATAAAACTTTCTTAATCTTAATCTTCTTAAAAGAAATGACGCGTTGATTAATAAATGAATAGGCGACAATTTTATGTGTCGATATAGTTGTGACGAGTCGACTAACCGTGGCAGACCTACTCTCAACAAGATTTTCCTTCAACAGAAATGCTTTGTTAGAACAGCTACTAGATCAGAAGCAAGAGCAGCTTCAGCCTCTTTCAGAGACTAAACATTTATCAAGTGAACATTTCTCATGTGTCTTCATTTATAAAAAATTTAACTGACGGACAAATACACAAACTGTTTAATATGTACTTGAATGTAAATTCATCTATTCGCTCATATAATACGCAATAGAGCTCCGGGAGTTGACGTCACGTCTCCCGGCATGCAACAGTTCAAATCGAACGGCGCCATCTTGGCAGGCAGTAGATAGGCTATTTGTTATTGTCAGAAAACTCAGGCTATTTGTTATTGTCAGAAAACTCAATCAAACGGAAAATATGGTAGATTCCTGTTCTGCCCCAGGATGCCAGAACAGACTCGGACGAGATAAGGGAAGAACCTTCTGCAGGATTCTCCAAGATCCTGAACGCAGCAAACGGATCATCGCAATGAAACACGGTAGCCTTCTGGCTAAAATGAAACTGTGGGATCCCGAGAGTAAAGGTTTTCGCTTATGCAGCGACCACTTCATATCAGGTACTTAAACCAATGTTTCCTCAACTGTGTATGGTGTTTATTTCAAATGCTTTTATTACGATTCTTAGTGGGCTTCCTAAACTTATTTTGGCGTGACTTTTTCTGTCTTATTATTCATAGCAACAAGTAAATGTCACGTAAAACGTTGCCTCGTGATTTCTGCGTGCTGCCGTTCACGTGTTTTATGATCACAGCAATTTACCAGCTAAGCTGTATTTAATTTTTAAGCAATGGTTGATCAATTGTCAGATCACACATAAAAAGAACTTTGGATTGCTATTATCTGTCTCACTGATGCAGATCTCAGACAGATCCTGAGACGCTCCTGCCTGACATATTTATTTTATTCACTGGAAAAAATCAGACCAGTGATTTCTCTTGGCGTTCAGTTAATACATTCAAACAGCACAGCACTCTATTTAAACTTCTTACATGTAAAGCTGTTATTTGTGTTTTGTACAAGGAAATTATAAATGTCAGAGCATCTCAAATCCGGTAAGACATTCGATCCGACAGCTTCTGGCATTTTAAAAAGTATCCCAGGGGCACGGTAAGGGTCAGAGATGTTTAGTCTATTTAATTTCTGACTATAGAAAAGGATTTCTTCGGTTTTAAAGTGTGAAGTAAACTCCGACGGAGTAAAATCTAAGCTGATCCCGTTCATTTTGTTTACCTTTGTTGCCTGCCAACATGGCGTCTACTCTCTGAGTGTCACGTGACGTCTGGAGCTCTATAGTCAATGGATCTCCATCCCTTGTCTACATCAATTCTCTATCCGTTTTAGGGATACAGTAGTCTGGAATCATTTTTCCTATCTGGCAAGCCAGTGTTCTACAGTTGATACTTCTAAAAAAACGTTTAAAATTTCATTTCACTGAAGGTGGGCATTAATTGTTCATTATTTAGCAAATTAGACTGTATTTTATTATTGTCTTAATTTTTTGTTATCAATGATTTTATGATTTTTATGTCAATGTTTTGTTTGAGGCTTCAGGTAAGCCTCACTTGCTTTTCTTCCTCCAGCACTGTAATTTATTGGCCTTATACTATTTATTATATCGTTGTTTTTTCTATTGTGCAAATAAATAAATTATGAACAATCTATAATGAGCACACAAGTCCAATAACAAAGCACAGCTTCTTGTGAACTAAACAAATATATTTAGTCTTTCAAAACAGTTACTGATCTTAATGTTGGAAAAGTTTGATCCGCTGGACCAGAGAACCTCAAGGATTTTAAAGTGTTATCAGATGATTTCAGGGAGGCCTGGGATGAGTGTTCAAGGTGAAGGTGGTGTCTGCATTTCAGAACAAGGTTGATCTAAAAGGAGATCTGTTGCTTCTTTTAAACAAAACCCATGTCTATAGTGTTCCTCAGTTTAAACAAAGCGTTCGGCTGTGTCTATTAGAGGTAATCTGAAGTTGGTTAAGTTTTTATTATCATCCTTGATGGATTGTTGTTTTCTGCTCAAATCATGTGATGGTACATTTGAGGGCTAAGTGACTGCCGGGCTTGCCGCCGTCCCTGCAGCGCCGATCTGCTTCGACTGTCAGAGCGGGCCGGCAGGAAGCCACCGATGCAGCATCTGTGTGATTGATTCTAGTCATTTCCTTTCTGTAGCATTCCCTCTGAGGAAAACTCCCACATACTCGTAACCTCTTCCACACACTGTATGCTCCATTAAAGCTGTGTGTGCACAGCTAAACTACAGAGTCGTGACTAGTCAAACGAATGCCCGAGTTAATCAAACAACTAGAGAGGAGGAGCTGACAGGTTGTCTCCAACAATCTGAGTCAACATCAAAGAGATCTGGACCTGCTGCTGGTTCACACCAACAGAAAAGATCAGAACCTTCTAATGGGGGACATTATGGAAATCTGACATTTTGCATCCCTTTGTGCCTTCATGTGCCTCTATTAATACTCCAAATGAAATGAAATAAAAACTATCCATCCGTTTTCTGTCAGGAACTAAATGGCTTTAACAAGCCATTTCACCAGGAGGGCTCCTGCATGGTGCTTGACCCTTCATACCCATGGACTGTTCACACCCCTCCCACACGTCTGGTCTATAAATTTTGACCTCACTGCTCCCCATGAGGATCGGTCAAATGTGGAGGACAATTTTTACCACACCACACTAGTGTGTGTGTCAACTATACACTGTAAAAAAAAATAACTGTCAAGTTTACGGTAAAATACCGGCCACAGTGGTTGCCAGGAATATACTGCGAAAAAAATGTGTAATCTGTAAATGAAAATAAGGCACCGTAAATCCTCTAATATTAGCCTGTATTTAATTAACTGCCGGGTATCATATTTTGGCCGGTGTTGGTGTCGGAGTCGGCGGAGGTGAATAATGGCCGGTTTTTTATTGTGGCCGGGTGGAATGTGGCAACAAGCCAGTACGGGGGGCGGTTGTGTCATCCGTCTCACTTTTGATTTGCCAGTGATAGACCGCGAGGGTAACTTTAACCATGCGGAGACGAAGAGGAGGCGAAAATTTGATATCAAGTTCAAAGAGAACGTGCTGATTATGCTGCAGAACACTCTGGGGAGCAGTACCAGGAGTTGTATGAACTAGTCACTAGTCAACTTCACCACTCTATAGTGACTTTTTAAGCCTGTCATCGACTAGTCGCTGTCACGTGATAATGACCGGCAAGATGCAGTCCACGGAAAAGACAGCAGCCTGCTGTCAGCAGGTGACAAGCTCCTGCGCGTCGTGAGGCAATGTGCTGTGGCAGAGTGTCGGTACTGACACCCGCCGTAAAACGGACATTTAACCAAATTGTGATGTTTACCCTCTTGCAATTTGACATTCCCCTCACCCCCATCCTAACCTTAACCAGCTTGCGCATGCAAAGCTCTGATTGTTGACGCGCTCCAGACATCTGCGTCCTGAGCACGGCCACAGTAACATTATCAAATCAGGTGTCGCCACCTCAAAAACTAATTTAACACGCGGTCGTTCATGTCGGCTCATTTCCTTTGATGTTTTCTGTCTTTTATTCTTTTATTTGTGCCTGATGCGTTTCGCTGCTGTGGATTGGGGCGCATCACCTGTTTTGTCCTCTGTGACGCACCTAACTGATATGGCCGGCGAGCACTCCGCTGTTTTTGCGGTCGGTAGATCTTTTAGAACTGCAGTTCAAAGGTAACTCATGAGGTGAATATATATGAACCCAGGTAGCAGTTTTTCTTTAGGATTGAGAGGAGAAGCAGGAAGATAATAAACAGGCAGGACAGAAAAATAGTCAAATAAAACCAAGTTATTTTTGTACCTGGTGGTTGCAACAAACAGACACCATTGAAGGTAATCCGAAGTGAGGAACAGAAAATGAAATAATTATTTTAATGTTTACAGCAGCAGGAACTCCGAGAGGCTGCACGCGCACCAGTGAGTTTGCGGACGCTGCGCAGGGGAAGGGGGGAGAGGGCTGAAGCAGAAACTACCGTTGTTAAAAGAAATGTGTTTAACTTTGAAAATGTGGGCGCAATTTTAGTTGTCAAAAACTCCAGCGAACCATTAGTTCATTTTGCTCAAATAGAAATTGAGGCCTGCCTCTAATTCTGGTCCTCCTTCCAATAAAGGCCTGGAGCTTGATGAGCTTGAGTCAAATACAGGCCAGGGCCTGTATTAGAGGATTTACGGTATACTGGTTTTGTAATCTTAAATTTTACAGTAGACAATGTTTTCTTTTTACCAAAATCATGGTTGGGAAAAAAAACTCATGTATTTGTCAATTATACAGTAACTTCATGTAAAAAATGCAACTTTATATAGCTTTTTACGGATTTTTACAGTAAAAAAAAAGTTGTATTATATTAATATTTGCATAGATTTGTTGTTAATTTAACAGTAATAGGATAAACCTTATTATGTCAAATAACTCCAAATAAAAATATGGTAAACTCTGAGTATGGCTCCAGAAGAACTGCAAGACTGTTTGAATGAAGAGGATCTGAATGATCTGAGGAACAGCATGTAAGTTTTTAATCTCCTTTTATTTATTTTTTTGGACATAATATTTATATTATTTTTCTTTCTAACAGTTATATGTTTTCATTAATAGTGTTGAGATCGATGGATGCTGTGATCCAGGTGAAGATAGCCCAGAAGAAGATGGGGACAGCTCTGATGAGGATTTCTTTCCACACCTTTGTCTATGGTGTGTTACGGTCCCACACCTGCTGCTGCAGTTCCTACAGGGTCCCACCCCGGCTGCTGCAGTTCCTACAGGGTCCCACCCCGGCTGCTGCAGTTTCCAGGGCCCGTCCTGTTCGAGTCAAGTGTTCCAGTGTTCCCGTGTTCCAGTGTTCTCGAATCAAGTGTGCCAGTGTTCCCGTGTTCCAGTGTTCCCGAATCAAGTGTGCCAGTGTTCCCGAGTCAAGTGTGCCAGTGTTCCCGAGTCAAGTGTTCCCGAGTCAAGTGTTCCAGTGTTCCCTAGTCAAGTGTTCCAGTGTTCCCGTGTTCCAGTGTTCCCGAATCAAGTGTGCCAGTGTTCCCGAGTCAAGTGTGCCAGTGTTCCCGAGTCAAGTGTGCCAGTGTTCCCGAGTCAAGTGTTCCCGAGTCAAGTGTTCCCGAGTCAAGTGTTCCCGAGTCAAGTGTTCCCGAGTCAAGTGTTCCCGAGTCAAGTGTTCCCGAGTCAAGTGTTCCCGAGTCAAGTGTTCCAGTGTTCCCGAGTCAAGTGTTCCAGAGTCTCCTGTGTTATGTGGCTTTGTGGGCATCTGGCATCCGCCCCTTGGGGGTGGGGGGGATGGGGTACTGTCACGGTCTGCCCCTGCCTCCCTGACTGTGTCTCTCTCCTGCCCTTGATTAGTCCTTATTGTTTTCACCTGCCCCTTGTTTACCTGCCCATGTGTTCCTCATTTGCCCTGTGTATTTATACCTCCCTCCTTGTGTCAGTCTTTGTCAGATCATTGTGGTTGCTTGTCATCGTTATCTTGTGCTGTTCGTTCCCGTCCCACCATTAAAACCATTTTACTTTATCTGAAGCCTGCATCTTTACCTCCTGATCTGCTCCACCACACATGGTCCATCAACTCCTACACCTGCAACATGACACCTTATTGCTTCTTTCTTTCTGTTCAACAGTTTAATTTCATGGAAACTCTTTTGTTCGTATGTTTTTATTTGTTTTTCAACCATGAATATTGCCATGTGCAAAGGCTTTAATTATTCTGACATATTTTCTTAAAAGAGGAACTTATTTACACAGTGGACATTCAAATAGAATTTTCTATAAATCTGAGAGGAGGCGGTGAACCTTTTCAGTGTTTTAGATTGAACTGATTCAGGGTCAGTTCTCAGGTTTCTGTTTGTTGCTTCCTCTACGTCCATCTGCAGATTCGTACCTGCTGATCCATTAAAATTATGTCTCATTGTCATTCTTCTGCCTTTAAAGAGCAAGTCACCCCCAAACCAACTATTTTTTTCTGATTAACTATATAAATGCTTATCCAATCGTGCTGCAGACACGTGTAGTCAATAGTTTTGCACTTTAGTGCATTTTAGTTACAATTTAAATTTTCTGCCTGAAACTGTCAGTGTTGTGCCGTTGTCAGGTAAAAACTCTGCACTGCATTTGAATTTAAATCTGCCACTGCTATTGGCTAAGAGGTATGCTATGATGTAAACTGGTACATTATGATGTCACAATGTCGTGAGTGTGTGTATTTGTTAGTGGCTCCACCCTCTCGGTCTGCTAGGCAACAGCATTTGTTGCATTTTTCAAACTTGAAGTGGGAGTGAAGTACGCTTCTTGTAAGGGGTGACTTGCTCTTTAAGGTGTCCTTAGAATGTTTCACCTTCCTCCTAAAAGCAGGAGTCCATTCAGACATGTTTGGTTTAGACATGTTTTCTTTACACTCTAGAGCTGAATGTTTATAGCATAATAGAAAAGATGAAAATTACAGTGGAATAGATGATCAAAACATCTGTAAATAATTACAGGAAGTCATTTAAGTGTTTATGAATCTGCATCCTCTCCCCTTTCCCTAATCTTCCACTTCCTTACCTGTTGCTTTTCAATGGTAACCAAGGAAACAGTGCTTTCCTGATGCAGCTCTGAGCCAATGAGCAGCTGCCTCTGGGTGCAGCTCAGCAGAGGTTGGCAGGATGCCGGAGCTTCTATTGTTTAAGATGCTTGTGATGTCAAAACAAACTATTGTTTGTTGGTTTTTTATTCCAACAACTGACGCAGCTGCAGCAAAACCAGGGTCGGCCCACATTTAGGAGTAAGGCAAGCTGAGAGGATGGTGATGAGGGTTTGGTTTTCTCTCAGCAGAAATCATTTAAACCAACACATTCAATGCATCCGTTAGACTTTCTGCAGAGCTTTAAGCTGTTAAAATACACTAAATGTGAGTCAATCGGCAACAAAGCTAAGATCGTCAAAATGAATAAAAATACAAAGCAGTAGAATAAAATAAAGTACCTCGGAGTTACTTTAAAGAGCAAGTCACCCCCTACAAGAAACTTATGGGCCATTCCCATCTGTACCGGGTCGGCCCGGGCCGGGTAGCCCCAGTCAGCCCCAGCCTGGCCCGGTTGATTCCACACATCCTTGCCTTAAGCCCATGTGGGCTGATTCTACCCACCAATCAGAGGCTTGCTCTAATGGAAGGTGTGAATTTGCTGTCAGCAGTGGGTGTGTTGGCCCTGGTCGGCCTGAAGCAGACCCGCTCGAGAAGAGGGCTGAGAATGAGCCTTATGAGCCATTCCCATCTGTACCGGGTTGGCCCGGGCCGGGTAGCGTAGGTTGTTTACATATCTGGGTGGCCTGGTATTTTTCTGGGCCAACCAAGGCTCATTCTCAGCCCTCTTCTCGAGGGGGTCTGCTTCAGGCCGACCAGGGCCAACACACCCACTGCTGACAGCAAATTCACACCTTCCATTAGAGCAAGCCTCTGATTGGTGGGTAGAATCAGCCCACATGGGCTTAAGGCAAGGATGTGTGGAAGCAACCGGGCCAGGCTGGGGCCGACTGGGGCTACCCGGCCCGGGCCGACCCGGTACAGATGGGAATGGCCCATTAGTTGGGCCGGAAAAATACCAGGCCACCCAGATATGTAAACAACCTACGCTACCCGGCCCGGGCCGACCCGGTACAGATGGGAATGGCCCATTACTTCACTCCCACTTCATGTTTGAAAAATGCAACAAATGTTGTTGCTTGGCAGACCGAGAGGGCGGAGCTGCTAACAAATCCACACACACGCAGGCTCACAATGGCATTATGACATAATGTACCAGATGACATCATAGCATACCTCTTAGCCAATAGCGGTGGCAGATTTTAATTCAAATACAGTGCAGAATTTTTCCCTGACGACTGAGTAACACTGACAGTTTTAGGCAGAATATTTTAATTTTAACCAAGATGCACTGAACTGCCAAATTATTGACTACACGTGTCTGTAGCATGATTAGACACTCCTTTATATAGTTTATCAGCAAAAAAAGTGATTTGGGGTGACTTGCTCTTTAAGTTGATCTGATTACAAATGAGTATTTACTGTTTACATTTCTGTCAAACTCTCCTTTATGTTTTAGTTGGGATTGAGCTTTGTGGTCACTGAATGGGTGTTTCACATCGTCGAGGAGGAATTCTGTCCCACTTTTTTGTTTCATTGAATTAAAACAGTTCAGAAACATTGAAGGGTTAACTAGCATAAATAGCCTGAAATAAAACAAACAAGGGTCATAGGTCTGACTATTGAATGGATGCTTTTCTGTAATGGAGAATGGATGCAAATTGGAATCTGTGCAGCATCCACAGAGACCAAAAACCATCTAGTCCAACCAGAGCGTTCGCACCAGCTGCGGTGCAGAGCTGGATGCCAGGCTCCAGAATATTTCTGCATGATTTCTATTTTTCCCCATGTTACATGCGAACTGTCATGAAGATGAAGAAATTACATGAGCTAGACAGGAAGTGAGATGTGTGCCAGTGTGGTTCATCTGTTTTTTTATTTTCAAAATAAAACCCACATTGCATTATGCTGTTGGTTCCTGTCGTTGTTATTAATGATGGGGATCGGTTTGCAGCGTATGATAGTTTGAGAAGACAATTGTGGCTTTACCAGCTCATCTCTATGCACGTGGTAGTTATCGCATGAACTTGTATGAACATGTGAGAAACTTTTTGGAGACGTTCGATCCACCGTCAGAGTGAATTGCAGTCCAACCGGAAGCTGCACGGATGCCGGTCCACAGCTGTTCTGCACTCGGTGTAAATGAGGGGTCAGTTTTACCCCAGATGGAATAGGATGCTGACTCCTGACTAAGCATGATTTAATCAGTTGAGGTCATTCTGAGAAATCCTGAATCACTTGGTCAACTTTTACAAATAACATTGATTGTTTTCCCTTAAGCCTGACTCAAGTTCTGTCCATGAAGGATTTGGCTCACAAGGGTTCAATGAGCAACTAAATAAAATGTTAATTGTTAATTAGTTGCAGCATCAAAATTTCTGCATCTAGTTTTGTTGTTTGACTTAACCAGTTGGTTCTGTTTCCGGCTGCTGGCACACAAAACTCATCACAGCAGCAGCTAAATGTGGACAACAATTACACGAATACAACTTCCTGTGTGCCATATACAGGGCAGCTGCTGTGGGTGACAGATAAGAGCATCAAAGGGATATCGAAACACACTGAGAGGTTTGTGCCCATCCTCCAGGCTATTGTTCAAATTAAACTCATAAAACGCACAAAGGCACATGCTGGTGGTGGTGTGCTGCCTCTCACCTAACCTGCAGGATTTCACCAGACTGAAGATAAAACACAACAACTATCATGGCATAAACAACCATCTGAACATGGCCACATCTCACCTGTTGAAGACGTACGTGTGAACAACCTCAGTATGGAGAACCCAAGATTGCTTCTGACAGAGTGGTGAGCTAACAGCTAACCCCACTGGAGCCAGTTAGTAAAAAATGTCTTATTAGTTCACATGAAGATGTTGTTTTAAACCTGGAAACTTCAGTCCGTTTCACATGAAACTGTCATTCTGGCAAATTTAACGGATTTAGTTGCATGGATATGTCACATGTCTTTAAATGTTTATGCATCAAATACAATACAAATCTGTATGAATAACAATATGTGCAGACATGAAAATCCCTCACCTTTCGGTGAAATTTGCCGTTTTGAATCCAAAATAGGTCACCTACGTGATTCATGTAGATCCGATGAGAAAATATTTGGGGGGGGGGGGGGGTCGAGGAGCCGAGGGCTCAGTTTAACTACTCTGTGAAATATTGCGGTGGACTTTTAATCCTCCTAACAGGCACCATTCCTGCGACCCTACAATAAAAACTGTAATGAATAATAAAAATAATCTGCTGGAACCTGACGCGTGACCGGAAGTTTACCTGATTTCAAAATAATAGAACAAGCCGGTTAGCTTACAACGAGCATTGTAAACGTAGCATATCTGCTATACATGATTTTCGGAATACTGCTTCCTGATTGGTTTGTGCTGATCAGAGCACGAGTGAGCTGACCTGGAGCTGACCCAAGGACAGTTACAACGGAATATATCTTTTGCTCGGCGATTTGATTTGGGCTTAGTCTGATGGATGCTGAGAAGTTTGAGTCTTGGCTAAAGGTAAGGTTGATTAACACTGACTTTTCGTTGCACTATATTGGTTTTCTTTCTGTGATTCGGTCCGCAGCTGGCGGAGGCTCGGTTGGAACCGGTGTTCTGACTATCTGTGCTTCCTCGTCGACATCCTACTGCAGCGTGTTACGACAGTTTTGCTCTTGTTTATAGTCTAGTAACACGCTTTTAAAGCACGGTTTATTTTAAATAGGTGATATTTCTCAAAAACTACGGAACTGTAGTATAAATATACAGTGTGTATCATGATTTATTTATGAAAAAGACCATTTGTCATAATTTCGTGAATTACTGTAAACAATGGGGGAAATTTCTTGTTTACAGTATAATAACGATATTCTACAAGCCATTTACAAGCTAACTATCATGTAAACATAAAGCAAGCTGTAATATACTAGCTTCCAGAGGTAGTGCGTCTCTTCAGGTGAACAGCCTGTGATGTAGTCATTAGTCTGCACATGCACATTTCCCCAATTTGCACAAACTGATGAAGGCTGAGGAGCTAATTCCCTGTACGATTTGTCACTGGATATGGTGCTGGCCGGTCACTTAAGCCTGATTTATGCTTCTCCGTCTGCGTCAGTGCGGAGACACGCAACGCCATTATCCGTCCTTGCGTAGGGCACGCAAGTACGTACGGAGTCGAGCCCACTTTTTTAAACATCCGTCGAACGAGACGGATTACGCAAGCTTGTGATTGGTCAGGACGCCGCTGTTGTTTACAGCGCCGCCATTGCAAAGAGAGCCGAGTTTAACTAGCGGCAGACACGGAGAAGCTTGAAGAATACCTCGCGAAAAAACTCTAAAAACATGAACGTTTAATTCTCCCGTGACTGGAGGAGTGAAAAGATGCGCAGCAAGCGTTTTATTTGTGGACGGAAATAACAGGAAACGTGGGTTTAGAGGTGGGGAGCGCATGAAGCGGTGGGAGAATGAGAGACAAATATGTCCGTGTTAAAAGTCTCTTATATACACAAAAAACACAAAATAAACACACGATCTTGGACCGATACATGACAGGATACCAAAGAACAGCGCTATGCCCTCTGTTGTCCTGCCGGGCAATTGCTTTGCAACGCTCTCCAGGAGACGGAGAAGTAAAAGAGCAAAACGCTTCCGTCAATCCGTGCGTGTCTGTCCCTTGCGGAGCTGACGGAGAAGCATAAACCAGGCTTTACTGTGTCAGCAGAGAACCAACACGCTGACAGCTGGAAAATGTTTTCGGTTGTTGCAGCTACCACCATTAATCACTAGATGTCACCAGAGTGTGTGTTCCACATTCAACTTTTAAAGGTGCTATATGTTCACACTGTGTAATTTAATGTATACTAAATTGAGATTGTTAATTTAACATATGGTAGGGAAAAGTTATGTCAAATCTAAGCCCCACCACCACCACCACCCCCCCACCCCCACCACCCCGACCCACGCTCGCACTTTTACTCGAGTTATTACTCTCACCTTCCCCCCCCCCTGACCTGTTTTCATGTCTATATGGCAGTATTACAAAAATATCCTTAGCATAGGCTGCTATGATATTTTTGAGATAGCTAATTTATTTAGTTTTTCATTTGGACCCGACTGACACGGTACTGGGTCCGAACGCATTTCCGGTGACAAAGTTGTAACAAAGTCGTACCAAAAATTAGCTTATTATTCACCAATATATGCAAACTGCACACGTACGTAACAGGAAAAGGCTCGTATAAATGACAGAATCCACGTTATCTACCTCAACAACACAAAATGTCAACCATAAGCAACAATCAACCGCTACTTAAACAGCCCATAAAAACACACTAACTACGCTGATCAAGACAAATATACAGTAGTGACGATGCAATATGATCCTAACTACAGCAGCAGCCATTTAAATTCAAGCCCAGACTCTCCTCTTTCTAACAATGCACCATTATTCTACGTGCAAAACTAAACAAAGGATCAACACAAAGTCCGACAAATTGCATGACATCAAAAGTGTAAATCCAGTCTTACTTTGGTTTACTGTCATAATCCAGGTTATAGTAAAAATAAATCCCAGTCGTAAAAATGATCTGATCGATGCTGTTTTGGGATGTTTTTACCTGCTGGTGTCATGACTCCCATCCTTCACCCTCCTCTGCCTCCTCATTTACTCTTCATTCAGCTCACCTGGTCCCCTCACCAAGCTCCAGCCAAGCCCTGTTTTCCCTAGCAACCTCAGTCAGCATCACAATCAACTTCATTCATCTCACCTGTTCCTGTCATCAGCTCATCCACTTCACCTGCTTCTGACTCCTCAGCTCATCTCACACACCTGCTTCCCCTGCTATAAAAGAACCATCCACCTATCCAGTCTCTGCCAGATTATTGAAAACATTTGCCAGTAAATTCTCTAGCCATCCACCATGCCTGATCTCTGCCTCCGGACCTTGTTTTTTCTCCTGACCCCTGCCTTGAACTCTGCCTGCCATCACGACCCTCGCCTGTCTTCTACCACGTCTCCAGCCTGCTCCCTGTACCTGCTTGTGCCGATCTGGTTTCGACTCACGCCTGCCCTCCGACTCTGTCTCCAGCCTCGCCCATCTGGTAACTCCACCAAAAATAAAATACTTTTTTTATATATACTTTAACTGTGTTTGGCGTCATTACGGGTCTTCTGAGTTCAGCTCGCGACAGCTGGAGAAACTTTACAACTCTCAGACGCAAAGTTCCATCATTTCCTGGTTTATGACGATTCTCCTGTGATTGGTTTATGAACTCAAGAGCAAGTGATTCTATTGGCTCAAAGGTTCCACTCTGGGATGGAAATGCCAAAATAGTCCAGTGGGAACCTGAGAAAATCTTGAGGAGCTTCCGCACCATGCACCGTGATGCATGGATTCAAAGAAATTCCAAATACTTTGTCACTGAATGACTTAAAAATGTTAACAAAGATGACTAGAAGGTTAGATAACTGAAACAAGTCTGTGGAAGGAACTGTATTGCGTTCTAAATACACCTGGCACAGATGTGCCATTTGAGATCATGCTGACGTGTCTGTATATAAACATCTGTAAAATAGTTGTTCTTCCCTTTATCAAACTCAAACTTTGTACAGAAACTGTCAAGATGTAGAATTATGAATTTATTGAAGTTACTGCTGCATTTTTCCAAAGGTGTTCATCCTGAAATCATATTTTCTCAGGCGACAAAACAATTATTTAAAAATCACATTTTTTTTTTGTGTTCCATGTCCATTTACACTTGATCAGTGACCCATATACTAATAATTACACATTTCAACAGTTCCCACAAGATTTTACCTTAGAACAAGACCAAAATCCATTAAGTAGACTACATGACTGCAGAAATATACTCATTAAAGTGTGGGCATCTCAATTTTGAGCAGATTTCTCTAAAAATAGGCCTAGAGCTGGGCTGTGTTGCTCTCTTCTAGTTCTTGAAATGGGCACACCGGAACTGTTTCCCACCAAAGTAGGACTTCCAAGTCATTCCTCCTTAGGAGGGACAACCGCAAATGTATGAAAAATGAGTTCAGGTTGACCTGTAAACACTCTGGGTTCAGTCAGTTTATCTCTTCCTCCACTTATTGTTGCATCTTGTCACAGAGCACCTTGTGATCAATGTGCATTTGACGTGGAAGTAACAAAGTCAACAAATCTGACTAAGGCTGTCTTTTTAAAAATTTGCTTCAAGTTCAGTTTAGGTCCTAATGAGGTCATTTCATGTTTGTGTTGTGATTCTTCTTTGTTTTAGGATGAATTTTCTTGTAATTTAATCTTTTTACATTTGATTTTATTGTATTTACTGAATCTGTTGATAGCTCTTGGGTCACGTCTGTTGTTTTGAAATGTGTTACAGAAATAAATGGGATCCTAACATCCTGTGAAAGATTAAATTAGAAGAATCTGTTGTTTCATGAACCATCAGAGTCGGCCCATTTGGATCAGGACAGTTCAAACAGCAGAAGATGTTCTTTTTAGTGATGAGCTTACCTAAGGGGGCAGGATGGTCTGACACTTAGCAGCTGGAACCAGATGATTGGAATTTTACTGAATCTGCTGCATGAAAATGTTTAAATAATAAACACCAAACTGATTGTGGATTCGTGAGCTGGACCTGCAAGACTTGCATTTACTTTCAAATATCATCAGAGTTTGTGTGGCTCTTCAAATTCACTTAAATAAGGTGCCATGAATCAGGACATGAATGGTCCTGCGGTAGAAGCTTGCTGCTTCTTCAAGATGTTCCCGTTTAAACATTTAGACCACTCTGTGGGGTTTTGTTGTGACCGCAAACATTAACGTCTATCACAGTAGTTCTCAGTCCTGGTCCTGGAGGGCCAGTATCCAGCATGTTTTAGTTTACACCCTGTTTCAACACACCTGGTTTCAGTCAGCAGGTGATTAACAGGCTTCTGCAGATCCTGATGAGCTGCTGCACAGTGATTCAACCACTGAAATCAAGTGTGTTGGAGCAGAGAAGCCACTACAACCTGCTGGATATCAGCCCTCCAGGACCAGGATGGAGATCCCCTGATCAGTGAGGTCACTCAAATTCATCACTTGTGATCTTGAGCTGCTCAGGCAGCGCCACATCCAGAAGCATCATTGAGAAAAAGCTAAAGGAACCGCATGGGCTAAGGATTGCTCTGGGATACCTTCGTAATTTCTCCTCAATACAGAGTTAGGTTCACAAGGTTCTCTGAGAAGAGAAGAAACTTGGTGTTAACCTGGTTCAGAGGTGGTGCAGACTTCTCTGGGCTGCAGAGCCACAGTTGCAATGGGCGAGGTTAGAAAAGTGTGCTCCATACCAAAGAGGAAAGAGACCATCCAGACTGGAGTCAGCACTAAGTCCCAAAGCTCAATTCTGTGATCGTGTGGGCTTGGATCTAGGGTTCTGATGACCTCAATAATGCACAAAGTCCAAAAGAAGTTTTAAATGACCACATCTGTTCCAAGGACATCCAAAAACTCATTTCTACTCACATTACAAGGAGAGGACTGATTTTGGACAGGCCAACTGCAGTCCACGCTTGTGAGAGGCAGAAATGTGGCTTGTTTGTAGGAGACCTAATGCACATTTCCCACCAGCATTTGCAATTAAATTCTTTAAAAATCAGACAATGTGATTTTCTAGATTTTTTTTTTCCCATTTCTCACCTATGATGAAAATTACAGGCCTTTCTCATGTCATCAAGTGGGGGAACTTGCACGATCGGTGGCTGAATAATTACTTTTTTTTTTTACCCCAATGTAGAAATGGAAACTACAATTAAAGCTTTTTTATTCTGTTGGACCCCTAAATATTTTTCTTCTAGAAGAGCAGGATGAAAAAAGCTGTATGGCCTTGAGTCTTTGATGTCAGAATGTCTTTAAAGAGGAGGTTCACTGACAAACGTAATACTTGTTCTTTTGAAATGCAGTCACTCTGAACTCACATGCAGGCATCAGCCTCCGACAGATGATAGACGGGAATACTCGGAGTAGAAAAGCCACACAGATCTACATCACATTATAAATTTGCATTCATGGACTCAACCATCTTGATTAATGACAGGGAAGGCTGTTGTTGAGTTAGCATCCAGGAGAGAGCAGAGCACGTCTTGTCTAGAAAAAGCTAACTGTTAGCATTTGCAAATATTAATAAGACTTTAAAACCTGCCGTCTTCTGCTCCCCTCTCCTCCAGCTGACCTCTACCTCCTGAAACAGGAGCATGGGAGCTTTTCTTTGACAGAAAACGACTCACAGGGCATTTATTAATACTAGACATCAGATTTATTGAAATAACAGGTGAATGCTCACTTGGAAACTGGATGGAAATGTTACAAAGTGTGGAAAAACTGCCTGAAATGGGTTTTATTGGAATGTTTTGCAGCCTTAGATGCAAGAATTCACAACAATAGTTTCACGTTAGATTTTACTGTAAAACATTTTTTCACCAGATGTTCAGACTAAGACTGGAATTAACAAATTGCGTGTTTGTTTTGTAAATTAGGTTTCAATTTATCTCTTACAGTAAAATGAGAAAATATTACAATAATGAAACTATCTTATTATTTGTATTCATATTGTATCAGATCACTCAGTTTTTTTATTATGATACAAAAAATTAATTCATTCTTGATTTTATGTTTTTGTTTTTCGAGGGAAAGTCACTATAGTGAGTTTTAAAGGTAGAGAAATTGTGTTTTTTCCAACTGTGAATGCATTTTTGTGGTTTTGAATTGAACCCAAACTGAATATTAAATTGGAGACTTTGGTGTTCTCTGAGTTTTACAACTTGTTGCTGTAATAATAATCTTTTTTATAAATTAATTTATCTCTTCTGCTGCAGCGACTGTTTCCTCCCGAGCGTCAGTGATCTCACCCCCTGCTCTCTTTTTCTTCACATCCTTTTCAGTCTGCTGCCCCTCCTCCATCCAAATGTAAATCACTGTTTGTGCGCGTGCTCCCTCGCTCTCTCATGTGCTGCCGATGCGTTTGCCGGCGAACAGGTGTTTCATGCGCTCAGCCAGAGCACCACTCTAGGCAGCAGATAGTCGCGGTCGTTTGGACCCATGACCATCTCTCCCATTTGGGGGGAGCTGCTGGAGCCCCTCACCCCCATCACTCTTCAGCAGAAATGATCCAAAGCTTCAGAGAGCCTGAATCAGACAGAAGGCGTCAGTCAGAGAGATCAAACCCAGCAGAGGAGGCTTGGATGCTGGGACAGATCTGCTGCTGATCTGCCAGCTGTGAGTATGAGAACGTCGTCTCTGACACCTGAAGAAGTTCTGACAGGATTTAAAAGCTTTGGCAGCAACTTTAGAGCATGAGTTCTGATCCAACAGGTTTCTGGTGTGAGACCAGAACCTTATTTGGGGGAGTCTGGTGCAGGGCAGTGAGAATCTGCCTGAGCTGATCTGGACTCTTAGGAGGCATGATCTTTTTTTTTTTCCTTTATGATGGATTTTGCTGCAGTCCAGCAGGAAGCAGAACTGCAGCAACCTTTCAGAATCAAATTGTTGTCAGTGAAACTTGCTGAAGTCTGAGCCATTACTCTGCTGAGTCTGTTTATTCTAAAGAATCTGGTTCTCTTTTGGGTCACTCTGTTTTAAGAGATGCTTGTGTTTTGGGTTCATTATGTCTGAAAGTTTCCGAACATCTTGTTCTTGTTCATTTGGACCCGGTTCCGCATTCTGGAGGCACCAGTCTGTACACTGACTCTTCTTGTGTTCTGTCAGGTCGGACAGTAAGATCTCCCGATTGGCTCAGAGGTGGAACCAGAAGTCGGTAGGAGATGCGCTGATCCAAGACCTGAAGCCCCTGTACCACACAGGAACCTCTCGATCCTCGCTCAGCCTGGACAGGTTAGCAAACACACCCATCTTATACACACACTTACACCTGTCACACTCACTGCAAACTTCTGTTGGCAACTGAAGCAGACACTGCTACATACTTCAGCCAGCAGGAGGAGGAGTGCATGCAGTCACAGCTAATGATGGTCGTGATGATGCTGATGGATTTTTCTGGTGTTTCCATGTTGTGATCTTGGTTCTAGTGAATCATCAGTGTTGGACATCAGGCTGGGTGGTTTTAATCTGCAGCAGCTGCATCCATAACAGCAGTTTAATCTTTTCATTGTCTTTCCACATGTTCTTACTGACGACACGCTTGTGCACATAATCACAGACAGAACACAATGTTCTGTGAGTGAGAACGGAACAATCTGGAATAAATTTGCTTGTAATCAGCTGAAGTTCCTCTATTTGTCCAGATTAATTCAGCTTTAAAGGGTAAATGCTCTAGAACTCCTGTCTGTCGTAGGCTCAAACTATAGAGTCCAGTTTCTGTGGACTAAATGTCTGAATCTGGTCTGAACCTTTCCAGTGAGAATGGCCCTGAATGTTCCAGAAAGTTGAATTGAAGACGAACTGTCTCTGTCTGTGTGTTCTGTAATCAGATGTCTGTAGGTGGCTGAGGTTATAATTTATTTTTATGTATTATGAAACTCAATCAGACCAGATCCCGATTCGTGATCCAGTTTGAATCTCAGTCTGAGAGCCCTGAGAGAAAAAAAACTGAAGGACCAGTGGATTCTAGCTGGTTGTTAGAGGCTGTGGGAACAGCACAGGGACTCTTGCAGGCTCAGAAAGCAGTCAGTCAAGAGCAAAGGATACTGGGAAGATTAGAAAATTACCATATTCAAATGGTTACCATAGAAGCACACTTAAGAGAGAAATTATGGGAATCATTTGACACAGGTGATTGGAAATGATTTTTATTGGGATTGGGATCAGTGGACTAACATCAGGCTAGTGTTTATTTGAAGCAGTTTCAAAAGATTAATGTTATGCTCCAGAATCAACGTGTCATAAATGTTTGAATCAATTGTTTAGCTGCATAAGCACAACAGATAGGATGTGGGAAACAGTGGTGTGTTGTTTCTGTCACAATAAATGACAAACAGTATTTATTTTCAGTAAAACTTTCAGAACCATCATTTGGGAAGACGCACTTCAAAGGCCGTTGTTTAGTGTTTGTTCTTCTTTATTCCCTTAGCTATAAGAACTGTGTAACACTTACATTTCTCATTTGTGGGATAAAAAAGGTTTATACCATTCTACTCTGTTCTTTTCCATTCTATAGAAAAGAAGGCAATATGACATTTTGAAGAGTTTATACGTCATTGTGGCTGTGCTGTAGCCTAGCAAGCCATTTATGTGAATACCGTAAATCCTCTAATACAGGCCCGGGCCTGTATTTGACTCAAGCTCATCAAGCTCCAGGCCTTTATTGGAAGGAGGACCAGAATTAGAGGCAGGCCTCTATTTCTATTTGAGCAAAAAGAACTAATGGTTCGCTGAAGTTTTTGACAATTAAAATTGCGCCCACATTTTCAAAGTTAAACACATTTCTTTTAACAACGGTAGTTTCTGCTTCAGCCCTCTCCCCCCTCCCCCTGCGCAGCGTCCGCAAACTCACTGATGCGCCTGCAGCCTCTCGGAGTTCCCGCTGCTCTAAACATTAAAATAATTATTTCATTTTCTGTTCCTCACTTCTGATTACCTTCAATGGTGTCTGTTTGTTGCAACAGCAGGTACAAAAACTAACTTGTTTTTATTTGACTATTTTTCAGTCCTGTCTGTTTATTATCTTCCTGCATTTCCTCTCAATCCTAAAGAAAAACTGCTACCTGGGTTCATATATATTCACCTTATGAGTTACCTTTGAACTGCAGTTCTTAAAGACCTACCGACTGCAAAAACAGCGGAGTGCTTGCCGGCCACATCACTTAGGTGCGTCACCGAGGACAATACTGGTGATGCGCCCCGATCCACAGCAGCGAAACGCATCAGGCACAAATAAAAGAATAAAAGACAGAAAACATAAAAGGAAATGAGCCGACATGAACGATCGCGTGTTAAATTAGTTTTTGAGGTGGCAACACCTGATTTGATAATGTTACTGTGGCCATGCTCAGGACGCAGATGTCTGGAGCGCGTCAGACATCTGCTTTGCACATCAGAGCTTTGCATGTGCAAGCTGGTTAAGGTTAGGATGGGGGTGAGGGGAATGTCAAATTGCAAGAGGGTAAACATCACAATTTGGTTAAATGTCCGTTTTACGGCGGGTGTCAGTACCGACGCTCTGGCACAGCGCGTTGCCTCACGACGCACAGGAGCTTGTCACCTGCTGACAGCAGGCTGCTGTATTTTCCGTGGACTGCATCTTGCCGGTCATTATCATGTGACAGTGACTAGTTGATGACAGGCATAACAAGTCACTATAGAGTGGTGAAGTCAACTAGTGACTAGTTCATACAACCCCTACTGCTCCCCAGAGTGTTCTGCAGCATAATCAGCACGTTCTCTTTGAACTTGATATCAAATTTTCGCCTCTTCTTCATCTCCGCACGGTTAAAGTTACCCTCGCGGTCTATCACTGGCAAATCAAAAGTGAGACGGATGACGCAACCGCCCCCCGCACTTGCTTGTTACCACATTCCACCCGGCCACAATAAAAAACCGGCCATTATTCACCTCCGCCAACTCCGACACCGGCCAAAATACGATACCCGGCAGCTAATTAAATACAGGCTAATATTAGAGGATTTATGGTATATATTCTTGCCACGACCCATAGAGTGAGCTCAGTTGTAGGGTGGAATTTACAGGTGTCTCCACACACAATTGGACAGCACTAGAACCAATCAGAGCAATGAACAATGTGATGTATTCAGTCAGCAGGGCAGTCCTCCATAGACTGTGAAAGAAGAAGCTAATGAATCCTTTTTCAAAAAATAAAGTACTTGAGTACCCCTACCTGCTCATGTCTCAAAGAAAAACCCATGTCTAAGTTGTCCAAAGTTGATGCTAAAGCCATTTCATTTGAGCACCATTTCTGAGCCGCCGCCATCTTTGTTTTTTTGATGTTACATCTCTGCCATCATCGTAAAACAAAAAAAGCTCTGCCATGTTGCTGCTTAGCCCGTAGTTGTTACATGGTCATTTAAACATGACCATCAGACTCTTCTGGTGTGAGCTTTGCCTTGGCGTTCAGCTATTTTATCTATACATTAGGGTGTGTGACAAAATTATACAATTGCTGTCATTACTGAAAGATTTAGCAGCATTGAAAAGTGAGAGTGGCTCATTCCTCTCTTGATTCATTCACAGAAAATGATTTTCTTTATTCTTGTCCATATTTTTGCCTACTGTGTTAGGGGTCGAACTGATCTCAGCATCTTTTCCTAGACAAGTCATGAGCAAAGGTCTGAACTACGTCTCCCATGATGCATCTGCCACCAGCCTCCGACCTCCTTTCTCTGAGCTGGCCAGAGCTTTGCATTTAATCATTCATGGGAGCTCAAAGTGTTTGTGGTCACTTTGGGTTTGAGCCGTCAGCAAACAGATCATGAACCAGCTACCATGTCGCCATGGTTACCTCTAGGTTTGATTCAGAGAAAAGGTTAAACCTTTGACCTGAACTTACATTTCAGGTGAGTACACAAGGGCCAGTCATAACCATCTGCTGCATCTGTGTGGGTGCAACACGGCTCGTCTCCACAGCTGTTTTATGTAAACCCTCAAACACTAATCCTAAAAATACTAGCCAGACTTTGCATCAAAATCGTAGAAATTCAATGTAGCTACACTGTACCAATTATTTAAAAATAAATAGGTCCCAGCTGTTAATTTTGTCTAACAATTTAGTCATAAATCACAATATAAAAAATCTAATTCTCTTCTGTAATCCACAAAAAATGTATCCCACAGTTGATGACTTGAATAGATGGTCAGCATTTGTCAACACACTGGCACCACTCAGTGACTCGCCTTTGTCGACATTGATTCATTTTATGTTCTTCAATGTTGTGGTTCCAGCGTAGTTTAATATCATTCTTTACAGCTGCAGCAAAATATCAGAGCCTTACATGCATTTCAATAACTTGGCAACATTAAAGGTACTGTCTGAGATTTTTTCTCTTAAGCCAGTGGGAGTCAGTTCGGACTTGGTTCTGGAAATCGCTACCTTAGTAGCTCAGCCGAGCTGTGTTTCTGCTTTTGTGTGTGTGTGTGTTGCTAGCAGGTGTTGTACCATATTCTGCAACCATCAGATTCTGTGACTTTAGGAAGAGCCTGAAGAAAGGAGACAGAGCTTTTATTTATTTTTTCTTCACATGTTGCTTGTTTGAACAGCTGTTTTCTAATTGAACCCTGCACCTTTGGAAAGGAAATATAGAGTACAGTTGCAGACGAGGAGGACAGCACTTCATCACTGTGGATCTGCAATGACCATTTAGAGCAAAGTTGCTAAACAAACTACAGGAGCTGGTCAATACGGGATGCTCAGATGCTGAATCTAAAAGGTTATCTACAGAGTGCACCGATGCAACAACAGTGTCCTCCTGGATTATACCAAAAACAGCAGCAATGCTAGAACCCTTGGTGCCACTCAAATATTATTAGAAAAAAGTTGATGCTTACAAAATTATGTTGTATTGACTGAACTATCATTACACAGATTGGTAGAATGATATCCAGCTCTTGATTTCTTTACTTTTGAGAATGCTAAAATGTACTGATACAGTGCAGAAACTATTGGTTGTGTGGCTCTAGATGCAATGGGAGCATAGATGCCAAAGCAATAGTAATAATAAACAATAACAAGAGCAAATATATTGGACAAATTTAGGTTCTTGAGACGTTAAATATCTTTCGCCATGTTGGCTTCAAATCGGCGGTTGAACTCAAACTCTCAGAGGTTTCAGATGCTATATCAGACACTGATGAAACCACGTCTGCCATGGTGTTGACACGTAAAAACCAGTGTTACAGAATGTTTAATACAACTTCCTGTTTGCTTTGAAGTATCCCTGCAGTGATGTAAGCAACTGGGTGTCACTTAAAGAGGAAAAAGTATCTCAAAGTTAATTTTTTTCCACAGTATTTAAAAAAAATCCTGCCGTGGTATTTTTTTTCAGCGTAGCTTGTAATGTAAAAGGGCTGCATGGTGGCGCAGTTGTTGGCACTGTTGCCTCGCAGCAAGAAGGTTGCAGGTTCGAAACTCGGCTACGGCCTTTCTGCGTGAAGTTGCGTGTTCTCCCCATGCATGCGTGGGTTTCCTCCGGGTACTCCGGTTTCCCCCACAGATCACAACATGCCCTATAGGTTATAAATTGTATGTCGCTTTGGATAAAAGCGTCTGCCAAATAAATAAACATAAACATAATACTTCTTCCATGTGTCAAAACGTCTTTTGTTAGTATCTTTAAAGCTTTGGGGCAAGCTACAGTGGAAGGAATGAAAGCCAACAAGTACATCAACACTGTCAGAAACCAGTTCCCACTAATGACAGGATTTTACATTTGATTACCTTTTGTTTATGCAGGTAATCTCATTAAGACAGTCACCTGAATTCACCAAAGAATTGAGCAAATTGCAAGTGCAATTGAAGCTTTAGCATCTCTACATCACTGCTTGGTCCTCAAAGCCTTCCCTAAGGGCCATTTGGGCCTTATTTTGTGCTGGTGCAGCCTGCCTACATGAGGCATTATGCTACCTGTGTGTGCCTCTCTTCTAAATAACACATGAACACAGCTGTAGTGACTGAGTTGTTTTTGCTGTGTGACACATGCTGCACATAGTTTTTAAACTATAGGTATTGAACAAGAAAGTACAAAGATAAATTGAAAGGGTTCATTTATAAAGATTAAACCACTCTGGATAATAGGGTTGTTTTATAAGTGAGTGCTGCTGCCAATAAAGTTAAAACTGTTGGATTGTATCCTTTCTTTAAATGCCAACAAGCCTGGTTTTTTAGTTCAGTGACTGTGTTTAGGTGAGATACACTGTACACTTGTTTACCGTCACGCTGTAGTATTGGTGTTGAGGTTTTATATTAATCAGAGTTTTCTGTTTGAAATTATCTTCTGAGATGTTTCAGAGCTGTGAGCACAAAGGTGGACATTACAAGGTTAAAACGATTTTTTCCTGACTCTGTAAAGCACAAAAAGCCAGTGAGAGCTTTTCACACCCACGGCAGTGCTGTACAAGTCCCCTTCTTGAATGACAAACTAAAATGATTATCATTTACCTGATTGCAAAGTCAACCAGGATGTAGAGTTGTTTTAGACTTACTGCACTAACAAAAACTCCTCAACAGTTATTTTATAAACCGATGATGCAGTCTTTTCTCAGTCACAGCAGACAGATGTGTGTGTGTGTGCGCGCGCGCGTGTGTGTGTGCGCGCACGTGCGTGTGTGCTTGTGCGTGTTGGTGTACTTACTACTCACTACCTACTGAGGACTATCAGGAGGTTTTAACAAACAGAGTGAGTTCATTTTTCAAAGTGAGGACATTTTTGTGGTCCTCACTTTTTTTAAAAGCTTACCAGTTGGTTTTAGGGTATGGTGTTAATTGAGCTTTAGTTGAGGTTAGGGTTGAACAGTTTGTTCAGATCCAGCTCTAAATGTCTAATATCGATAACTGCAGTCTCAAATCAATCATCCATCTCGTACTCCTGTGTGTCTTTGGTGCCTGTAGCCGACTTCTTTAGTTATTGCTGATATTGTCTTCTATGGCTGCAGGTTTAGTTTTTCCTCTCACACACTGCAACACACTCATCAAACCTGGGGAGAATCATCTGTGTGTCTGTATCTCACACACACACACACACACATACACACACACACTCACACACACGCACCACAGAGTCACTGGAGTGTGTAATTGTTGCTCTTGTTGTGTAGTGATTTCTGCCTGACGTGACATCGCTGTGAGGAGGTTGTTTAGAGTTACTGAGGGGAACGAACGGCTTTTTATGTTTTGATTCTTGCTAAGCTGCAGGAGAAAAGTTCCTCTGAATTGTATTTTCAGCTAAATGTTTTCCTCATCAAATGTGTCTTTCTGGGTGGGTCTTCATTGAGCTGCCGTCTCTTCCAAAAACATCGTTACATTTTTCTTTGTGCCTGAAACTAAAAAAAAATCTCTGAGAAGCCTCTGGTCGTGTGTGTGTGTGTGTGTGCGTGCGTGCGAGCGTGCGCGCGCGTGCGTGCGTGTGTGTGTGTGTTGGGAGGGTGGTCTATGACATGAAGTAATTTCATCTATTTGGAGATGAAAATTTCTATTTCTGAGCTCTCTGTTGAAATGTGGCATCTGCAAAGTGATCATACTGCTTTTTGTTCATTCACAGATCAATATAATTCAGTTTATACACACTTAAACACAAACACACACCCACACGCACGTTATAGACATGCATGAATGAGTATGGATGAACAGAGTCTTATCTGAGCTTGTTTTTGGCATTCTCTCTGGTATTAAATTTAAAATCATTAATACATTTTTATTTGTCCCCTTTAAAGGTCCCACTCACTAGTTTTTTTTTCAATAAATGTGCTGTAACTTTTTTTGCATGAATTAATGAATAATAACAATAACAACAATAGTGAAAAAAGGCAATTTTTAAATGGGTCCACTTGTCTTATTATATAATTACTGCATAATAACCAGATTTCTTTTACTTTGTATTTTTATATCAGTTTAACAAGAATACAGAACTGAACTTGGCTTTTGCTCCTGTAGATCTGTGGTTCTTTGACTCATGAAGTCTAAAGCAAAACATAAAGGTCTGAGAGGTTATGTAGGCTGTTAAGTATTTCAGGCAGATCTTGGTTCTAAAGTTGGTCGATTGTTCTAAATCACTGAGCAGATTCAGGCTGTCGTACAATTGATATTTGGATCAATTTGTACACTGACACCAATTATGTTGAAATTGTTCAATCACACACGCACGCACACACACACACACACACACACACACGCACGCACACACACACACACACACACAGTTGGTTGTGTCTCAGCGTCTCAGTGGTCAACTGCTTGTAATATTCGCAGAAAGTACTGAGCCAATCACTGGTGAAACATTAAAGTCATGTTAGAAACAGAGTCAGCAGGAGACCCAACTGCCAGTTTCCCACTTAAAATCAAAAATAAAGTTTCGTCAGAAATCACAGCAAAGTCCTTCAAACCGAGATCACGATGTGCAAATCGCTGCAACAGAATGTTGAGAGTACATTATAATGTTGTCTGTCTGTCACACCACACCACATTTATTTATATATCACTTTAAACACCATTAAGACCAAAGTGTTGTAAACAAAATAAGGAAACAGCAGTCACATGATAAGGTGACAAAAATAAGAAAAACCTAAAAATACACTGAACAAAAATATCAACGTTAACACTTTTGTTTTTGCTCCCATTTTTCATGAGATGGACTTCAAGATCTAAAATTCATTCCAGATACACAATATCATCATTTCACTCAAACATTGTTCACAAATCAGTCTAAATGTGTGATAGTGAGCACTTGTGCTTTGCTGAGATAATCCATCCCACCTCACAGATGTGCCACATCAAGAAGCTGATCTGACATCATGAGTAGTGCATAGGTGTACCTTAGACTGCCCACAATAAAAGGCCACCCTGGAATGTGCAGTTTTGTCTCACAGCAAAATGCCACAGATGCCACAAGCATTGAGGGAGTGTGCAATTGGCATGCTGACAGCAGAAATGTCAACCAGATCTGTTGCTCGTGCATTGAATGTTCATTTCTCTATGATAAGCCGTCTCCAAAGGCATTTCAGAGAATATGGCAGTACATCCAGCCGGCCTCACAACCGCAGACAACGTGTAACCATACCAGCCCAGGACCTCCACATCCATCAGGTTCACCTCCAAGATCGTCTGAGACCAGCCATTCAGAAAGCTGCTGAAACAATTGGTTTGCATAACCAAAAAATTTCTGCACAAACTGTCAGAAACCATCTCAGGGAAGCTCAACTGCATGCTCGTTGTCCTCATCAGGGTCTTGATCTGACTCCAGCTCGTCGCCGTAACAGACTTGAGTGGGCAAATGCTCACATTCAATGGCGTCTGGCACGTTGGAGAGGTGTTCTCTTCACGGATGAATCTCGGTTTACATTGTTCAGGGCAGATGGCAGACAGTGTGTGTGGCGTCGTGTGGGTGAGCGCTTTGCTGATGTCAATGTTGTGGATCGAGTGGCCCATGGTGGTGGTGGGGTTATGGTATGGGCAGGCATCTGTTATGGACGAAGAACACAGGTGCATTTTATTGATGGCATTTTGAATGCACAGAGATACTGTGATGAGATCCTGAGGCCCATTGTTGTGCCGTACATCATGAACATCACCTCATGTTTCAGCAAGATAATGCACGGCCCCATGTTGCAAGGATCTGTACACAATCCTTGGAAGCTGAAAATGTCCCAGTTCTTGCATGGCCAGCATACTCACCGGACATGTCACCCATTGAGCATGTTTGGGATGTGCTTGACCGGCGTATATGACAGTGTGTACCAGTTCCCACTAATATCCAACAACTTCGTACAGCCATTGAAGAGGAGTGGACTAACATTCCACAGGCTACAATTGACAATCTGATAAACTCTATGCGAAGAAGATGCGTTGCACTAGCCTGGCAAGCCAGACTAAATAAATGTATTTTTTAGTCTGGCCACACTCCATTGACGGCTCTCGGTTGTGGGGCGGGTTCTACCGTTGTCTTTCAAATGATCTCCGCATTCCACTGGACAATGAATGTCACATACTCTTGTTTCACTCTGTTGCATCATCCCACCCAACAGGCATATAGAGTGTCCTGATTGGCCCACAAAGCGGATAAAGCTCTGTGATTTGTTCACTAAGCAGATAGAGCACTATGATTGGCCCACCATTATGGACCAATCACAGCTCTTTATGTGTTTGAAACCCCTCTAGAGAGCTGTGATTGGCTAGCCAGAGTCCTGGTAGGAGCTGTGGAGGTTCCAATGGAGCATGCCTAGACCAAACTTTGCAAAGCAAGAATTTGGTCTAGTTCACTAGGCTAGTGTTGCACTGCATGAGGCAAATGGTGGTCACACCAGATACTGACAGTTTCTGAGTCCCCAGACCCCCAATAAAACAAAAAACTGCACATTCCAGGGTGGCCTTTTATTGTGGGCAGTCTAAGGTACACCTGTGCACTACTCATGATGTCAGATCAGCATCTTGATGTGGCACACCTGAGAGGTGGGATGGATTATCTCAGCAAAGCACAGGTGCTCACTATCACACATTTAGACTGATTTGTGAACAATGTTTGAGAGAAATGGTGATATTGTGTATCTGGAATGAATTTTAGACCTTTAAGTCCATCTTATGAGAAATGGGAGCAAAAACAAAAGTGTTGCGTTTATATTTTAGTTCAGTGTAAATTTAAACAAATATAAAAAAACACAAACTGTCAAAAAGGCAATCGAAATAAAAAAGTTCAATAATTAAAAACTGTTTAACACAGAGTAGTTTCCTGCTCCTCCCTGTACTGGTTGAATGCATAATTACAACAGTCGTAAACAACCCTGCTGCCGCCTGCTGTAGCTAACGCTAACAACGAGCTAAATTTAATGTGAGCCAACTAATACTAACATAATCCACAAAGTAAAATGTTCTACACTGTTGAACAGAAAATATTATTACTTACAAGTCCAGTAGCAACAAGGTCAACACCAGTCCGTGATTTTGTACCCTCCTTTTAGCTCCCTCAAACTAGTGTAGGACGTGTCAATGTTCGCTCTGGCTTTAGCTCTTTGTTTCACCTCCAAAGACATTACTTTTAATTTTACTTCCAGGCTCCGCCTTTGATGCCAACAAACCAGGTCATAAAACAAAACCATAAGCTCCATCACTCAGCTGTAGGTTTTCAGAGCAACTGTAAGCCATCTGCAAGTCTAGACCAGAACCCAGAGATCAAGACTTGAGTTGACTTGGGCTCAAGTTGATCTTAAATGGCCAAACAAAAGACTCGTGATTTGACTTGTACTCACCCTAAAGACTCTAGACTTGACTCATGGACTCAAGCAGAAGATTTAAAGAGATTTTTTATTGTTTTTGTGAAGAATCAATCCCTTGTGGATTGTCTTGGTACAAGAACACTTCTACTGTCATTCCTTCTGTTATGATGTATTTTTTTTATTAGTGACATGTTTTATCAAGAAGCATCAGTAGCACAGGTTTAAGAAGAGTTTTCATCCATGCGGATAAACTCATTTCTACAAGGAAAAAAATAAGGATTAACTCGTGTTTTAATATTTATAACATATCAGCTTAGTTACTGAAGTAGTGTTAAACACATCTACTGTTTGCCTAATTGTTTTTGGGGCTCGATAATGATAAATGGACGATAGCATAGCATAGCGTAGTTTATTTATATAGCACATTTTAAACGCAGCATGGGAGCTGTCCAAAGTGCAATACAGGCTAAAACAATAAAACACTAAAACGAGTCACTGTCTAAAAGCCTAAGCGTAAAAGTGGGTCTTTAAATGAGATTTATAAACCGCCAGAGATGGAGCCTGCCTAACTCCAATGGGCAATGAGTTCCATAGCTTTGGGGCAGCATGGACAAATGCTCATTCACCCCGCGATTTGAATCGCATCCGCGGCGTGCAGAGCAGCAAAAGGTCAGCTGACCTCAATGTGCACGTGGGCACATATGGAGTGAGCAGGTCAGAGAGATAGGGAGGTGCCAGGTCATTGAGAGCTTTAAATACAAAGGTCAGTAACTTAAACTGCACTCTAAAAATGACAGGGAGCCAGTGAAGATGTTCCAGGACAGGGGTAATATGGCTACGTCGGTGTGTACTCATCAAGAACCTGGCAGCAGCGTTCTGGACGACCTGCAGCCGATTCAGGGCGGATACCAGAACACCAACGAGGAGGGCGTTTGCGTAGTCCAAGCGAGAGGTAATGAAGGCATGGATGACTGACTCCAAATGCCTCCGTTTCAGGATTCGTCTGAGGCGAGTAAGGCGGTGAAGCTGATAAAAGCAAGACCTCACTACAGAGTTTATCTGTGGAGCCATTGTGAGTCCAGCATCCAGCTGGACCCCGAGACTTGTCACACAGTGTTTGGGGTTGAGGGTTAAAAGGTCACAAACAGGGTGAGAGCCATGGTGGTTGCGGGGGTCAAGAACAATAAACTCAGACTTCTTTTTGTTTAACTTTAAGAAGTTGGGTGCCAGCAAGCCCTTCACGTCATCTAAACATGCAACCAATTTCGAGCCCGCATTCTTCTCATCCATTTCTACGTATAGTTGACAGTCATCAGCGTAAATGTGATGGCTCAGGCCATGCTGATTCAGGATATTGCCCAGAGGCAGAAGGTAGATAGAAAACGGCAATGGCCCAAGAACAGAACCTTGTGGCACCCCCCAAGGCAGTGAAAGACAGGAGGATGCACAGTCACCAATCTGTACAGAGATGGAACGGTTTGATAGGTAGGAGCGGAAACATTTATGCGCCACCCCGTCACCCCAACCCAAGACCCAAGCCGATCCAGTAAAATATGGTGATCGACCGTATCAAAAGCCGCTGAAAGGTCTAGCTGGAGCAGCACTACCCTAGACCCAGAGTCAGATGCCACCAGAATGTCATTTAGCACCCTAATCAAAGCAGACTCAGTGCTATGGTGTGGTCTAACTACAGGTATGCACTGAAATAAAAGTTGTCCACTAGATGGGGCTCTCACGTGTATTACAGTGAGTCACAATTTTTACGTGACTCAAGATGATACAGCTTCTTAGTGGCATGAACGTTGCCAACCTACAAACATATTTTCATATTTTTTTATTAGATGTATTGACATGGAAATAATTATCTCATTAAGAGTCAGAAATTTTGATAAAGAAAAAAGTTTGATATATTGCCCAGCCCCACTCGGAACCATGTGTGAGACTGATGATGTCAAACTGAAGATGACTATCGAGCTCCTTCTGCTAAAGATGTTCTGTTGGGTCATCAGAAGGACTTTACAAACTGATTCTGGAAAGTGGTTGTTTTGAGCAAAATATGATTATATAATGTTTTGTGATGATTTCTTTTGTTCGGATAAACTCATTCAACTGCTACCATGTCTTTTTTTCTATCTTTCTTATGACTGTGCGGATATTTAGTGTGTGCTATCTCTAAAAACCAAAATAACCTAAAAATGCAAACTTTAGAAACCTGAACATGTGTTTGACTCCAGGTCTGACAGAACAGATAATTGGTTCATCTTCATCTGATGAGTTAATGTGTGAAGACTGAGAATGAGCTATTAGCAGCTTTGTTTCATAATTCTCCTTGCTAATATGGATCTGTTTCCAAGCAGAACCACTGCAGAGCCATTAGAACTGTAATGTTGGGACTAACATTCACACACAGAGCAGAATAAGAGGCAATCAGCTGCAGCAGAGTAAAGCACGGAGTCGTGCTGAGCTGCGTGCTCAACAATCAGGTGAAGCCAGAGAGTCTCGGGACGCTGCAGGTGTGTTTCCTGCTGTTGTGCTCGCTGCTGTTCGCAGGATAATGAGTGTGTAAGGAGCTGCAGGAAAATAAGAACAGCAGTTTGTGGCACGACCCAATGACAAACCCAGCACTGATTAAACGACCCATTAGAACTCAAAGAGGTGCAAATAAAAACTTTAATTTTAGTATCAACGAGGGAGTCCAGGCTGGTTCATTAAAATACTTTAAATCTGTGTTTCTTTAGAGCAGGAATGAGAAGCATCATACTCCAAACATGTTCATTTGTTTATTTGTTTCTAATCACTGAAACTAACTGCAGCAAGTCATAAAAACACCAGTTTTAACTTGAATCTGCGCCTCAGGCCAGCTTTCTAATTATGGTATTGTTTTGTCTTTTTTATTTCATTGGGTTTCGTTGATTTCTTCTTAACTGGTTATTTATGTTAAATATTTACACAGAAATACAGAACACAGATCTTCAAACTCCTTACTTTTCTGTTACTGCCAATTTTATTCACTGACTTTGTAATTTCACAAACTGAAAGCATGTGAGTGCATCCCTCACTCCTTTTCTGTTGCTGACAAACATCAGTACTTTTAACTTCTCTCCATCTTTCTTCCCAGACGCTTCCCAGGCAGTATGACCCAACAGATGCAAAACCTGCAGCTGTCCCAGACCAGGAAATGTCCTGGAGGGCCAGCCTCACCCAGCGCTGCCAAGCGTCTCTACCGGAACCTGTCGGAGAAGCTACGAGGAAGCACCTCCTCCTTTGAAGATGCCTACTTCTTTGGAAAAACAGATCGCCTCCGAAAAGCCTCGGTGAGAAAGAAAGAAAACAATATTTTAAATAGCGCCTCTCAAGATAAAAATCATGAGGCCCTTCACAAGAACAAACATAAAAAGATTTAAAAATATCATAAAAATGTGAGAAATAAAAGTTCATGGTTCAGATCATAGCACGCTAGCCAACAACTAAACACATAGCTAGAAAACACATCTCAGTATATAGTTATTAAAAAGGGAAGTGAAGGTGCTGGAACCAGTATCTGAGCCCATCTATACTCGCGTGCAAGCAGGTGTTTTCAAGCATTGAGTAACCAATTAAACGCTGAGTCTGTTAGAAACGTGAGTATTTGAACAAACAGTACCAAGATAAGGACTTCATGAATCAACGGGAGTCAACAACAGCTGAAACAATCTGACGTACACTCTTTATTGGGTACACCTGTCCAACTGCTCGTTAACGCAACTTACTAATCAGCCAATCACTTAGTGGCAACTCAATGCATTCAGGCATGTTTACATGGTCAAGACAATCCTCTGCAGTTCAAAGCGAGCTTCAGAAAGGGGGAAAAATGTGATTTAATTGACTTTGAATGTAGAATGATTGTTGGTGCCTGGCGGGCTGGTCTGAGTAATTCAGAAAGTGCTGATCTTCTCTGATTGACACAACCATCACTAGGGTTTACAGACAGGTCCGAAAAAGAGAAAACGTCCAGTAAGCGGCAGTTCTGTGGGCAACGATGTCTTGTTGATGCCAAAGGTCAGAGAAGAACGGCCAGACAGGTGTTTGAGCTGATAGAAAAGTAACAATAACTCAAATAACCACCCGTTACAACCAAGGTATGCAGAAGAGCATCTCTGAATGCACAACATGTCGAACCTTGAGGCAGATGAGCTACAACAGCAGAAGACCAGACTGGGTGCCACTCCTGTCAGCTAAGAACAGGAAACTGAGACTACAATTCCCACAGACTCATCTAAATTGGACAACAGAAGATTGGGAAAATGTTGCCTGGTCTGATGAGTCTCAATTTCTGCTGCAACATTCAGATGGTAGGGTCAGAATTTGGCATCAACAACATGAAAGCATGGCTCCATCCTGCCTTGTAGCCACAGTTCAGGCTGCTGGTGGTGGTGGTGGTGTAATGATGTGGGGGACATTTTTAGGCACACTTCGGGCCCCTTAGTACTACAGTAATTGATCACCGTTGCAACACCACAGCCTAGCTGAGTATTGTTGCTGACGATCTTCTGATGGCTACTTCCAGCAGGAAAATGCTCCATGTCATAAAGCTCGAATCATCTCAGACTGGTTTCTTAAGCATGACGATGAGTTCACTGTACTCAAATGGCCTCCACGGTCACCAGATCTCAATCCAATAGAGCACCTTTGGGATGTGGTGGAACAGAAGATTCAAGTCATAGCCAACAAATCTGCAGCAACTGCGCGATGCTGTGATGTCAATTAGAGCTGAGGAAAATAGTCAAATAATCGATGCTTCAGGATGCGGACATAAACGATTCTGCATCGTAGAAGAGTTCACCATAATTGATTATAGTGGAATGTAGTTTTGTTTTTTTAACGGCGGCACCAGCGCAGCATCCAAAGCTGTCAGAGTGAGTGTCCTCCACATTTACCAAGTATTGTTTAGCCTTAATGTGGTAGTGCAGGGCTGAGCGCTGGTGTTGTAACCTGAGACCAAACCGGAACCGAATCAGCCCGACAGGTTCTGTTGGATTTGGGCCGTGAATTATGTTAATTGACCGGGTTGTCACGCGGCCCGCTCCACTCACTCACACAGCGACTGAGGCCTAGTCCACACGTAGCCGGGGTTTTTTAAAAACGAATATCCGCCCCTCCAAAAACTTGCATCCACACCACCGCGTTTTAAAAACAAACTCTGTCCACACGTACCCGGATAAATACGTTGTTAAGGACATGCCAGACCTGTAGGCGGCAGTACTTCCCCCATTCTTAACCTCGTCCTTCGTCTGTGGACTTCCGCAAGGAGCGGTAATTCCGCTTGCAAAAACAAACAAGCAGAAAGCGCTTGGACAATTGATGGATCGGGTAGTGACAGAGCGCAGCTCTGAAGGCTTCCAAGATGCCGGCTAGTGTAAACACAGGTCGCACACGTGATGTCAGCATTTTTTTGTCGCGGAAAGTGACGTTGCGGACCTTAAAACTCCGGTTTTGTCTGTCCACACGCAGACACCCAAAACGGAGAAAACGCAGATCTTCACTTTGGCCGGAGTTTTTAAAAAGATCCGTTTTCGTGTGAAAAAACTCAGTTTTCGTGTGGATGACAGGCCAAAACGTAGGAAAATATCTACGTTTTGGCAGATCCCCGGCTACGTGTGGACAGGGCCTGAGAGAAAGAGAGAGAGACACTGTCTGCTCACACAAGAGAGAGGATCGGAGGACGCTCCTCCAAACACGCATTATTATTTTCATAATTTCATTATTGTTTCTCCTGGAAGCGCTAAGTCAGACCGAGTGTTGTGATTGTCAGGAGATCCGGTCTTGGGGAGAGGGCGGGGTCAGTAATAGCGGCAGCAGCATAATCATCTGTCTCTTTTATTGAGGGACACGGAGAAGTTAAAAGGAGAGAGAAATAGAAGATAGAAGTTTTTGTTCCACTTGATTCTTTTGTTTCATGATGATAAACTGATGTTAAATTCAGCTTAAAGATAAGCTGGGAGGAAGCTTTGGTTCATTTTAGTGTAATGAATTTGAAAAAAAACTGTCATTTCATTCTGTTACATTAGGTTACAGGAGGTCTTGCTTCCTGTCTGCTCCTCCAAAGACAGCATGGACATGAGGGTTACATGGTGAGGACAGGTTAGCGGAGAAGTTTGTAGTTAGCTGGTTAGTGAAGGACTATCTGCTGGGTAATTTAATCCTAATCCAGCCCACAGCCTTCTGCTGGTGTTATTTTCAGAAAGAAAAAAAACACGCATCTTAAATATTATTGGAAGTGTAGAATTTGTTTTATGTTTTATTATTTTCTGCATCAAACAGAACTTAATTCATTCTCCAACATTTCATATATGAGACCACTGGGTTCAAATAAAATAACAAACTAAGTCAAACATTTCATTTGGTGTTATTTCTGACACCCTTGAACTGCGGCATAAATATTTGACTCTGAAGCTGCTCAGAGGCATTAAACACTCATATGAACCCATTATGTATTTTATTATTGCATTATGTGTCCTGTAGGTTTTCAGTATTTTTTCAGATGTTGTGAGTTTTTGCAAAGCGTGTTTTTCTCAGCCTGAGGCGTGGTGCTGAATGAGGAAACAGATGTTTTTACTCTATTAAATCTTCTTAAATGTTTTGTCCTAACCTGTTGTGAATGGAGAGCTTTTGGCAGGGTGTGTCAATGATGTTTTTGATTTAAAAAAAATCAAAAAATCAAAATAAAAAGTTATTATCTGACATCTTCTATTTATCGATGAAGACAAATTAATCTGAAATAATCGTGATGCATCGGGATATCGAATCAAATTGAATCGTTGACCCAATAATCGTAAATCGAATCGGGAGATAAGTGAAGATTCACACCTCTAATGTCAATTTGGCCCTAAATCTCAGGAATGTTTTCCAGTACTTTGTTGAATTTATGCCATGAAGAATTAAGGCAGCTCTGAAAGCAAAAGGGGGTCCAACCTGATACTAGCAAGGTGTACCCAATAAAGTGGACAGTGAATGTATATTTGTTTTAGTCAGACAAGTGTAGTTTACATGGAGATGGTGTACTGAAGCCAGCCACCAGGGGGAGTTTCTATTTGGATAAAGTTGCTGTCCTTTTCATTTGTTGAAGACCCGTCTTCTCAAAATTTGAATTAATATTTCACTGATTCACTCATGTTTAAAAAGGGTAAAACATACTTTATAGCTTTACTCATTAAAGCTGCTATAACAATTTTGGAAAACAAATTAGTTTAAAACATTTTTCCATGCTTTTTAACAATGTTATAACATATTATAGCTATAAATATTTTGTGGAGATAAAATAACAGAAAAGATATTAAAGTAGTTCCCTCGCGTTTGTCTAAAACATCCACCAATCACACATTCAGAACAAAACGGTGACTTTTGGACCATCCAGTTGTCTGTCTCGCCAAACCACCACACTTCTCTGGGTCCTCCATACACTACTCACTCGCGTATTTAGAAACATAACACCGCTGATGTGAGAGGTTATCTGCTCAGTAATATCAGAGAAGGAGGAACAGCCGGCTGCTACCACATCAATTTTAGGACAAACTAGCAGAGTCCCAAAAAGAAAAACTCCACGGACAACAAAAGACGTTTAGATCTAGAAAACAGCAACTGGTGGTTAGCACTCTAGTTTTGTCTGGCATCGCAGTTTTCCAGTTCAGGCAGAATCGTCTTAAGCAAAACACCTGAGGGGATGGGTGCGTGTTCCATCTCTGAGTGCGTTCAAAACCTAGCTTGTTTGTAGATTCGTTATAACAGCTTTAGAGAACTGTAAATTTAATTTTGTCCCAGTGAGTTAATCAGGTTTCTTTTTGCTTATGAAGATCTTTGTTTAGAGACGTTAAACATGTATTGTTGCATTAGTGACCCCGTGTTAATGATGAACATACATCAGCTGCGAAAAAGCCAGAGTTTTTCAGTTGGACCTTGTTTAGACATTGTTTGAACATTAATGAAATCGATTGAAAACTGTTTAGATTCTGGTTGAACATTGTTTAGAACTCTTTAGGATATCATTAGAACTATTTTGGACAGCGTTTAGATTTTCTATGGAACTCATCTGGGCATGGTTCGTAACTCAACATCGTTCGGAATCGGGTGTAGAGGAAGAGGCAGCGTTAGTGGTAGTCCAGAAGGTAGAGCAGGTTGTCCAGTATTTGGAGGGTTGTGGAATCGATCCCAGCAGAGAATGTTGTTGTCATGTCCTTGGGCAAGACACTTAACCCACCTTGCCTGCTGGAGGTCACAGTGGGGTGCTGCTCCCTGGATCCGACCCAGATATCCGCTCCCCTGGCCCGCTGGGATGGTTTGAAACACAACCACCCTCTCGCCGGGGGTCAGGACTGGTAGCGCCTGTACTCAGCAGCCTTACCTTTGTCAGTGCGCCCCAGGGCAGCTGTGGCAACGATGTAGCTCATCACCACCACTGTGTAAAAGTATGTGTGAATGGGTAAATGATGCACTGTGGTGTAGAGTGCTTTGGAGTCATCTGACACTGAAAGCCACAATACGAGTACGGGTCATTTATCATTATCATAACATTATTCTGACTTGCTCTGGACTTTTAGACCACTTTCAGAGGCCATTTGAACTTTCCATGGAAGCCATTTAAGGCTGTTGAGCTGCTCAGCTCTCAGACTGAAGGATCAATAAAATTCTTGTTTGCTGCTTCAGTAACTGTGTTAAAGGTGATTTCTTCAGAGCGTGAATTATCATTTGTCACAACTTTAATTAAATCTGTGAGCCATTGCCTTGGGTTGTTTGTCATCTCATCATGAACACTCACTCTAGTTCTCTGAGCTGATCTCAGATCATATCAGCGGTGCATAGCGAGGATTGTACGGTATTTTTCAACGGCACTTTGGCTCGTTGTCTGTAAAGCAGCTCGTCTCTCTTCTAAGCTGCCATCATCATGTCCTTCCTGATGCCCTGTGAAACATTTGGTCTCTGGGACTCATCGTGTGTGGCAGGTCAGGCGTGTGTGGGTGTTGAACGCCATCCAGAACACTCTGCCAGTCTGCTGACATTTACAGACCATCCACAACAGCAGACATGAAAGGGGGATGCAGACGGAGGAGGCAGTAAGCAGAGGATCAATACACCGCTCTTCATATACAACACTGACATTTTACACTCGGAGTGTTCAGACTGTTAACAACACATCTTCTGGACTCATCCTGCCGCAGAATAATAGGCCAAAACACTCTGTGTGAGACCAACGTGTTACTGGAAGCATCCAGCAGCAGAACAAGCACAGACATCAGCAGATTTAACTCCAAAAGTTCTCCTTTCATTAAAATCAGCTTTTGTTTTTGTTAGTGTTTTCTTAGCATTTATTTAAAATTAGTCACTGAAGAGTTTCTCAAATTTCGAAAAAGCTTGAGCGTACACTTCCTAATGTCTTTTGATACGTTTTTTTTTTCAGAGAAACAGGAACTGGACTGTGACAGAGTGGAAAAGCAGCCATAACATTAACAGCTTCAATGCCTTTTGAAATTCAAATAGTGTTTAGCTTAAAAGCTGCATTCAAACTGCAAAATTTAAAATCAGAAAAAAAAATCTGGTGGACAAAACCACTAAATTATGAACCTTGAATGTTTGTTGTTTCTTGTTTTATTAAAACTTCTTAGATTTCATCTCTTCAGACTGTTGGTGGAAAGTTTCTCTTTTCTGACACAAACATAATCGATTTTGTTCCTGCTTTTAGACGATGCAGGGCAGCGAGTGCATCTTTGAGGCAGTGGAACAGCAGGACCTGGACACCGTGCAGATCCTCCTGTACCAGTTCTCAGCTGAAGAGCTGGACCTTAACACACCAAACAGCCAAGGCCTGACACCACTTGACATCGCCATCATGACCAACAACTCTCCCATTGCTAAGCTGCTGCTGAAAGCTGGCGGGAAGGAGAGTCCTCACTGTGAGTATGTTGTCACCACCACCATTGGTCCACTCAAACTTAAGACTCTAACCATCAAAAATAAAGAGAAAACATGCTCATCTTCTTTGTTTTGAGGAATCTGTTGATCATCTCCACCAGCCATCCTGGTGTATGAAGCTATAGGTCCATGAATAGGATACTGAGTCAAATTGTTGATTCCAGAACCAGCCCTGATCCAAAAACAATATATATTTGGTATTCTGGTATACCAACGCTTGATTTTGCGTAGTCTGAAAGTTTGCAGAATTCTTTAGACTTCTCAGAACTCCTGGTGTTCTGGCGGGAGAGTTTGGTTTGTTTGTGCGCATGTGTGCAGTGGAGCTGGAGGCCTCTACACTGTAAGCAGGACCGCCTGTTTGACCCCGCCACACACACGACTTCAAACTGCTTTAACAAGGTTTGTCATTTAATAGTTTAACTTTCCCAGTGACGCGTGTAATGCAGAAGCCATTACAGCCAAGTGATTTATTGTGCTGGAAGGGAGGGGGGCATATAAGCCCCCAGGGCCATGCATCGTTCTTGGTGCAGTGGGATAACCCCATCCCTCTAAACAAACACAGAGCTAACAGTGCTGCTGTTTTACCCTGATTGGGGTGCACAGTCCCGTTTGTGTCATTCCTCAAGTGTCCAGTAAATCAGCCAGCTGGGGCCTAGCACCACTCCCAGTGTGTTTGCGTCTGTTACAGGTCCCATGAAACAGTTACCAGATGAGCGTGTGTTTCTCGGAGTTAACAAGAAAACTGGTATTTGGGAAAACAAAGTACAGTACTGTGATGAGGAAAGGGATTACTTGGACTCATCTCATCAAAAACAGTTTGCTCTGAAACTCAAGTCTTTGGGATTGCTGGGACTCTCTTCTTTACTGTAATTGCTCCAAGTAAGAGAAAGAATGTCACTTCTTGTTAACCCTCTTTTTTAACACATGTACGTGGTTTACCAAAAGGTATCTTCCCTGTACCTTCAGGTTGGCCAACAGCCCAATAGCACCGCACACTACCCGTTGTATTTGGAGCTCTATCATAAGTGTTAGATGGCACCACACCTGGAGACTCCAAAGTTCTATTAGATGACTTCAAAGTCAATATGGGCAATGATAGTGTGATCTAGATGAGTGTGTTAAGGAAGAACCTCCCAACCAATCTAAACCCAAGTATATTTTTGCTGAGACTTCAGTGCAAGTTGCTGTTTGGCCATCATGCACACTATTGGGCCATTCCCATCTGTACCGGGTCGGCCCGGGCCGGGTAGCGTAGGTTGTTTACATATCTGGGTGGCCTGGTCTTTTTCCGGGCCAACCAAGGCTCATTCTCAGCCCTCTTCTCGAGGGAGTCTGCTTCAGGCCGACCAGGGCCGACACACCCACTGTTGACAGCAAATTCACACCTTCCATTAGAGCAAGCCTCTGATTGGTGGGTAGAATCAGCCTACATGGGCTTAAGACAAGGATGTGTGGAATCAAACGGGACAGGCTGGGGCCGACTGGGGCTACCCGGCCCGGGCCGACCCGGTACAGATGGGAATGGCCCATATGATTGCACTTGATGATGCTCTTTGCTCACTTGGTTCTGGGGCAGCTTAAGTTGTAGGCTAATGATTGGCATTGTAGCATCGAACCTACAGCTGTATGTGTTTGACACTGTTGTGCAGAAAAAAGCAGAGCTGTGAACTGGTCATCACCTGGTGGTGTGTTGGTTCACATTTTTGGAAAAGACATTATGCAGACCTGGTAGGCCCAAATGTAGAGGGAACAGTGCAGAACAATGGATCTGAGTGGGCATTGTTCTGCAAGCCACAACTGCAAGTTTGCTGGAGCCAGCTGTGGCAGCAATTCCTGAGGGACATCAAAGGTTAGGGTAGACATCATGTCGTGTTCGATACCACTATCCTTTCAGCGTGGCTAAAAATGACCATGATAAAGGTCAAGAGGAAGAATTTGGTTTATGCATTGTGCTACTGATATATGTTAATAGTTGAATCTGAAAAAAAACTCCTGAAGTTTGTGAAATTTCATTCTATTTGCAATAACAAAGCTAAATGGTCAAAAAGTGAAGTGCCCACAAATGGCCAGAATAGAGCCCTGGAGGTTAATAAGGAGACATAAGCCCCTTTTACATCTCGGTCAGGGCCGGTCTGGTCTTGGTTGGGCCAGCCCGTCCCTGTGTGGCCACCTTTTGTTAACACATCCTACTCAGGGTGTCTCCAGGCATGTGGGCGGGTCGAAAGTGGTGCGGGAAATCCCGTGGCGTCCTTCCTAAGCGCCACAAGTTAGTAAATAAAAGTAAGGGTGAGCAATGTCGCTTTTGGGGACTCTGACATGAAGCACACAGCTTCCCACTGTCTCACTGAACAGTGGTGCTGCTGTGGGCTCCTCTCACAGCAGACAGTTAGTCCTCATGCTCCCACGGTCGGTCCGAGCTGCAGTCACAGAAGATGTTTACCTCACTGCATCCGATTTGATAATGAATCGTACGTGCTGGAAACCACCACTGGCTGATTTTACTCGACAATCAGAGGCTCCCACTTGTAGGTAGGGGTGAACTTCAGCCAGCCAATCAGTCTTTAGTGGGTGTGGATGGTTGCCTCAGCACCCAAATGGCTGCCGGGGAGCAGGTTCGATAAAATAGATAACCCAGATGTAAACACAATTACCCTACCAGAGCTAGACAGGGTTGACCCCGATGTAAATGCATCATTGCTGAGCATGGCTGATCTTTGGGTCTTCAAAAGCAGCAGATGGGTACCAGAGGGTCAGTGGCAGTTACTACAGTTACCTCAGGCACTGGAGACATTTGGTTTACGATTACATGCAGCCCCAAAGTTTCTGGTCAACCATCTGGAGCCTCAAAGGTCAGTAACTCCCACCGTTTACAAAGGGGATGTGGAGTTGTTGATAATTGAGTATATAGTTGAGCAGTGGAGGGCATAATTTGAGAAGCTCCTCAATCCCACCAACACGTTTCCATGAGGAACCAGAGCCTTTAGAACTGGGGATTAATCAACCAGATCATGACTACGTTAAAAACTCAAACCCAGTATGGATCTACACATTATCAAAGGCATGAATGTTGTAGGATTGTGTTGGCTGACATGCATCTGCAACACTGTGTGGACATCAAGAGTCATGCCTGGGGAGCCACAGATGAGGCTCTATGAATGGGATCAAAGCGTTAAGATTCCAACTATAGAGGGATCACATACCTCCACTTCCTCAGGTCATATAGGTCTACTCCGAGGTACTGGAGAAGACAGTAGCTTTAAAAGGTAACATTATTCTTAAAATGCAGGTGTGACATTGCTTTGAGATTCTTCCAGCGACATATTTACAATCCTTTTACCATATTTTAAAAGTGTGTCAGTGATGGAGACCGAAAGGTGTGAAAGCAAAAAAGGGCAAATTAATCTACTGCAGAAAGAAACAACCTGATTCTAAATGTCATCCTAATCCTGATTCGCATCCAGCACTTCACCTGAGCATCAACAATGAAACGAGCGAGGAAACAGAGATGTTTCAGAAAACCTGAATAAATGCTCAGACATGAAGGTGATGGTTTAATTCTAACTCACACTGAGGTTTCATTTAAGTCTTCAGTCGTCTGCGTGTTGATCTGCTGGCCATGTGATCACTCACAGGGCCCTTGCTACGATAGAGGCAGAATGACAGTGGTGTTTTTAGCTGCTTCTCACACACAGCAGACTTTTTAACTAGCTACTAGCTGATGTTGGGCTGTAAATGAAGCCTTCAGGTTTACAAACATCTGCTGTTGCTGGTGGAACACTCAGATTGGAGATAAGGTGAGGAGCTCCATTATACAAGAGGAGCTCAGAGTTGAGCTGCTGCTGCTGCTCCTCGTGGAAAAGTCAGGTTATGTGGTACAGGTACCTGATCAAAATGCCTCCTGGTCACCTCCCTCTGGGGGTTTCTAGTCACTGGCAGTAGCATCTGTGTTTCAGCACATTCTTTGCATTGGTGGCTAAGAAGTACCTTATGTACAAATATAACACTAATAAAAGAAAAGCGTTACATTCCTGGATTTGATGGCTGGATTGTTTTTTTCTTTTCTCGGTATAACGTTTGAGTTCATTAAGAACAGAATCTGAGTCGCTCTTTCTTTGTTCAGGTTTCAGGCATGGTGCTCACGAGTGCTTTTTAGTAAAAGTCAGTGAGGGTTTGTGGATCAATTTACCAAGAAAATTGAATCAAACATTACAAATACCTACATAAGGCATTTACTTTAGATTGTACTTTAAAATACAAAATGAATAAAAATTAATTAAAATAGACATTTACCTGCATTTTTATTGCACCGTAGTAAAGAGCTGTCTGCATCAACAGCCTATGTTGTAGGACACCATTTTGGAATTTCTGTCCAGAGAGACACACAGAGACACTTTAGGGCCTTACATGGACAAGCACCATCATACATTGGTGATCTTCTCAGTCTCCCCCAGCAGGTCCCTGAGGTCCAGTGATCAAAGCCTACTGGTTGTGCAGCACCAGGCTAAAGACCAAAGGTTACAGATCATCTGCTGCTGTGGCCCCCAGACTCTGGAACTCTCTCTCCCTGAGCCTGAGATCAGTGGACTCAGTGGTCTCCTTTAAAAAGCAGCTGAAAGCTCACCTGTTCAAGCTGGCTTTGGCATGATCTTCATCACCACCCTCTTACTCCGCCTTTCACGGGATCCACTGATTTCGTTCTTTCCTATTCATTTTCTCTCTCCCTTACATTTTTTTCTTTTCACCTCAAACTTATTTTCAATCATTTTTAAAATCCTTTTATACTTAAATCTTTTATTGTGAAGCGCCTCATGATTTTTATCTTGAGAGGCGCTATATAAAAGATCGTCTTCACCCAAAGGGCCACATCTGGCCCACAAGCTGCTCTTTTGACACCCCTGAGAGAGTTTAGTGATGTGTCTAAAAGGTATTTTCTTGTGGAAGATTGGAGGGTTTGTTTAGCTTGAGGATAAACAAGAACATCATCAGCAAAGACGTTGATGTTTGCTTTTCTCTTCCTGCCTTGCATAAATGAGGTAACAAAATGTAGGTTATTTCCACAAAACCAGTTCATTTTATTTACTGAAGATGATAAATTACCACATGGCCTGAACGCATAATTTGTATATTGGTACATCAACTTCTTGTGGTTGAAATTCTAAAATTTCAACAATTACAAAACAAAATAAAATAATAAAATAAAAGTTTGTCCCAGGTTACGGTATATCCACAATATTGTGGCTGGTGGTGAATCCGTTCTGATTCGTCTACATCTCTGAACAGTTTGAACACAAAGTTAAACTCCTGCAGATGAATATGTAACAGAGCATCACTTTGTTTCCACTACTCGGGCAATAACTTGGGATTTTGTTGCAGTTGTAAGCGTGGAGAGTCGGGAAGCTCACCTGAGTGCTCTGGTGGTGGAGGCGGAGCATCGAGCGGCAGACCTGGCAGCTCAGGCTCAGAGGGATGGCCTCTCGCTCGAAGCCTGCCACAAGGACAAACAGCTGAGGACCTGGGAGTGGAGGAGCAAGCTGTACAAACGTATGAAGACAGGCTTCCAGCACGCACGTGAGTCGACGCAACAATATCATCAGAGGGGCTCACCTATAACACAATAACAGCCAACGATTTGGGCCTTTGATGTTTCAGATTCTTCACATTCAGAAACATGTTGAGGTTTCTACTCACTCAAGGAGATTTCTCACTTGGTTTAGTTCTCTTCAAAAATTTCACACACACCTCACACCTTGACACGTTTGAGAAGAGAAGCAGATTTGACTCTTGTAGGAACCAAATAAGTAAGGCTTTTACTTCAGTGATGTGTGCAATCTTGATTGGCACGCTCAGTGAGGGAGTGTGTCACCTTTTGTGTGAGATGTCAATTTCACCTGTGCAGGCAGGTGACTGGAATGAGGAGGATGGTGGGGTGAGCGTGGGATTGAAAATATTTGTTGACCGAACACTTTTACTGCACACTTAAACACATAAGCTTTGAACGTCCGTCTAATTGGAAATTGTTGCGCTTGATGTCAAAGTGAAATGATAGAAGAAATGCAATAGACCTTAGTGTGCATCCCAGGTTTAACCTATGGTGGAAGCTAAGAGAGTTGTTTTTTAAAAACTGCCACAATAACTTTGAAACAATGAACAATGAGCCTTCTTACCTGGATGTCTACCTGTGACTGACGTATCTCTGTGTCTCTGCTCAGGACCTCCAGAGGCCCCAGCAATGGTCCGTCTGAGCGTGAGCAGCAGCACCACACTGACTGTCACCTTCCAGGAGCCACAGAGTCTCAACTCCACTGTGGTGACCAAGTACAGAGGTGAACACAAACAGGTTCACACAGGTCACAGACACACCCCTCAATACCTTTAATGTTCATATTAACACAGATGGTTCAATCAAACGTTCTGCTGACTAGTAATCCCCATCCACATGCAGACTGGGTTGTGGTGTTGTTTATTAGAACTTTATTCAGCTAAATATTTGTAAATCTTACAAACACCGATACCTTTTAGGTATCCCCTTAACCTTATTTCTCAGGCAGGTTTATTTCAATGATGAGGTAGAATTTAAAACTGCTGTCTATATTAACCAACGCTCGATCTTAATGGCTTTAATTTAGATTTATTCATCATTTGGTAAACTCGAATATGACAAAAATGTTAAATTAAGTTAATAAAATTTAAAGAAAAACTACAGTATGAAAAGTTTTAATTTCTTTTGAAACTAATAGACTATTCTCTATTCTAACTGATCTCTGCGATCTAGTTTTCCCCGTCTGTGCAGCAAACAGCAGAAGGCCATACAAACCCTGAGTTCTAGAAAATACTGCAGCTTTTGAAACTTGTTGTCGATGTGAATTACCCATTTGACATGTTTTTGCTTTATGTCTAGGGACAGTGAGAAAGTCTCATAGGCTAAAACATGTGTGGTGCCGTGAGACATATCCGTTTATGTATTGGAGCTGATATTTGCTATCAGAGCGTATCGGAGACAGGAAGTGACAGTTAGTGCTCCACAGGCCAAAATGCTTATAAGGTTAATAATGATTTCATCACCTCAGGAGGAACTATTGATCTGTAATGAAAAGAGAAGCTGTTTGCTGCAGCGTGATTAACTGTGTGTGTGTGTGTGTGTGTGTGTGTGTGTGTGTGTGTGTGTGTGTGTGTGTGTGCGTGCGCGTGTGTGCGTGCGCGCGCGTGCGTGCGTGCGTGTGTGTGCGCGCATGCGTGTGTGTGTGTGCGTGCGTGTTCGCGTGTGCGTGCGTGCGTGTGTGTGTGTGTGCGTGCGTGTGTAGTCGAGTGGAGCTGCCTGAAGGATTTCTCTCTGCTTGCTGGTGAGATGGTGCTGGATAATCTGCAGAGCCTCAAGTGCACCATCAGCGGCCTCTCCACGGTAACGGCAGCATCCCCCTCCTCACACACTCATTCACATTATCTCTGTTTGCCTCCACTTTAATGGAGGTTGAAGTAATGGAGCGCAGAGGTGTAGTAAATGTTCTCCCAAAGAAAAAAATTCCAGTAACATCTGCTGCAGGCCACCCGTTTGCACTCGGTGTTTTACTGGATCAGGTGGACTCAGTTAGATTATGTACACACAAAAATCAGGTCTGGTTAAATCCGACACTTAGTGATTAAAAGAACTATTTCATTAGGTTTTTCAAAATATGTTTTACTGTCAGATTCTGGTCTGGTTCTGATTGCTCACCATCCATCCATCACTTATGTGGTTTCACATGACGCACTACTAATGTTAAAACCCTTCTTTTCAAGTGTTGCAGGGTTTTTAATGTTTTATTTTTTCAGATAATTTACTTTCGGTCTGAATAAACTACAAAGCAATAATCACACATCTAACTAAACATTGCACCGAACGAGTCCAGCGAGCCAGTCTGAGATTCAAAATAAGATAATCTCACTAATCAAAATGATGTTTGTGATTCTGATCTGATTCTTCTTCTGTGGTTTAAACAGGTAACAGACCGTGACATATTCTAAAACCTTCCACTGCAGGTTCGGGATTCATTCTGCTGAACTTGGACCCAGTTCTGTTCTCTGATGATTCTTGTGTTTCAGGGTCGGCTTTACTACGTCCGAGTGTCGGCATATAACATGAAGGGTTGGGGTCCGCCCACGTCCTCCCTCCCTCCATCTGCAGTTCCATCTAGTAAGTTCATGGTTCTGTTACGCAACCAGCACTCTGGTATTCATGTTTAAGGCTGAAAAAAAAAATTCAATTATTTCGACCCATATAATTGTAGAGGTTTAATCTTTGTTTTAAATTTGGCATCTTTCTTGAAACAGAATCTGTTACCAGGTTCTAATGTTAGTTTATTCTCAGTCCTGATCCCTGTTCAGGTGATACCTGGTTTCTCTCACACTGATTAGTTTTTGTTCTGAACCAGGTTTATGGGCTGAGTTATGCGTGAATGTGGAGCATCAGGCGTGCATTGTGTTCTGTTGTGAGGTCCTCAGGGTGGAACATCGGTTTCAGCTCTCCGTCACGACTCCTTTCTTTCAGTGTTCAGCCTTGAGCTGTGAGTGTTTCTGCATTGTGTGTGTGCGTGTGTGTGTGTGTGTTCGTCGGCAGCAGAGGACAGCGTGTGTGTGGGCGTGTGTTTTAAATAAGCAGAGTGAAAACACGACTCAGAGGTCTGAATTAATGAGTTCTCGGATTCCAGCAACATATTTTCCTCTCAGACGTGTCGATCGATTGTCTGTTCTCAGGTTGGGACCAAGGTCATGATCAGATCATTGGTGGATTTGTTCTCAAGGAAGTTCTGCTTTAAAATGTCCCTCAAGGCAGACATTAAATCCTCCAACAAAGAGGAACAAAAGGAGGTTGTTGGTTTTAACCTGTTGTTCCTTATTGTCTGTAACCAGTTGTTTTTCCTTAACAGACACAAGAAATAACGCTGCAACTGCTGTTGGTCTGTCTGAAGGAAATCGTTTAGATGTTTTGAAACTTCTTTTTTGTGGATTCATTTTTTTTACGTACTTTGATATCTGACTGAGTTTAAAGAGCAAGTCACCCCCCACCAGAGTCTTACTCCACCCACACCTCTGGTTTGATTTCCTGGCAGACCAAGAGGCATTGGCTGACAGCACACCCCTTTGCCAGCAGACACCCCTCACTAACAAGCAGACACACACACACACACACACACACACACACACACACACCATTCAGACAAACAACAGCAGGCTTCCTTGCCTGGAGAATTTATCTCCACCTCCTTCAACGGAGGACAGATGGAAGGGAGGAAAGTTTAATGGAGGAGCTGGGCGGTCTTGAGCTGTATCATTTTGTGTTGACTCGTGATTGGTCGTGCCAGCCAGAGGCATGGCTGAGACTCGCCTTCAGTGCAGTGCAGAGCAGCCACATCAGAAATACTGGCTAACGTAGGAAATCACCGCTTAGCCAATACAATAGAATAGCAACAGTTGATTCTAATTCTTATGCAGTGCAGACTTTTAACTTGAAGATGGTGTCACACTGACAGATTTAGGCATAATATTCATGTTTTAAAGTGACAATGTGTGGTTTGTACCATTAATCTCTGGAAATATCTATGAAAGTGTTGTTAAAAATAAATTAAATGATGCTCAGTTGAAAAATATTTTGCAGCAATATAACCTTGAAAATCACATATAAAATACATGGGAGTGGTTCTAAGTCTCTAAGTAATGCCATAGACACCCAGTTTCCTTCTACGGGAGCCCGTGAGGACAAAAGAAATTTACTGATTTGTAAAATCTGTTACAAATCTTTCACCATTTATGAACATTGTTGGTTTACACATTTACCTCATCACTAGTTGCCAGTGATGAAAGGGAGAGGTTGCACTCCCTGAGATTTTTTACCCTAATGGGCATCCGTTGATAAGGTCTTACTCGAACACAAAAATAATGCTTGCTTGCAACGATTTAGGTATGTGCTGCCCTCTATCCCCAGAAAAAATACACATTATCACTTTAAAGACATCCACTTTTTGGAGCTTTTGATACTTTTTGTTATTTCCTCATGTAAAACACCCTCAAAACGGTTTTGGCACCACACATGCATTTTTCTGTCTCAGTTGCTTCTTCCCTTCAGATCTAAGTTATTGCAAGGGCTTGATGGGGCATGGTTGTGTCATCATGCCCCGCTCCTCCCCATCCATACCCCTCCTATCCTAGAGTGTATACACTAATGCCAACCCTCTTGCTGTAGCTAGGAGTTAAACATCCACAGTTGTGAAGAAGCAATTTCTTTCTCACTTTAAATAATGACTAGAACCCAAAAATGCATTTTTGTCTGCAAGAGGGACAGGATCCCTGTCAATGCTGCCAACAGTAGTATTTTTCTCATATACTGTGCCTATTGTTGCTCTGGAATGTGTAAAGCAGCATGATACAGCCCTTTTAAAGAAGATGCACTGAAATACCAAAATAATGTCCACACATGTCGACAGCACTATTAGACACTCGTTTATATAGGTTGGCAGCAAACAAAAGTTGATTTGGGGTGACTTGCTATTTAAAATAAACATGATATCATTATTTCCTTGTTTTAAATAGCATGATTTATTCATTTGCATTTGTCACACACTGAGCCACATCAACAAAAATAAGTTGTAGTTCTCATTATTGTTCCAGACTGGAGAGAGAGTGACGGGCGTGAACCCAGGAGGCGGGGCCACATCGAGGCCATGGAGCGTCTGCTGCAGCAGGTCCGGGCCACGCACACTCACTACTGCTGTGGAGGTGAGCGGTTCTGGGCACACCTGAACAGAATTTATGTGCAGTCCTCCCTGGTTGTAGATGTTGGTTCTCTGTCAAATACTTAATTTTGAGGCCAGAACTAGGATTCGAAGGTCACATAACTTGTGTGTGTGTGTGTGTGTGTGTGTGTGTGTGTGTGTGTGTGCGTGTGTGCGTGTGTGCGTGTGTGCGTGCGTGCGTGCGTGCGTGCGTGCGTGCGAGCGAGCGAGTGAGAGAGAGATCTTCATGGGAACCATTGATGGAGGGGAACCATTTTAAATGAGTGAGGGAACAATGGAGGGAGGGACTGGAGGACAGAAGCATGTCGAGAAGATAAAGGAAATGAAAGCGATAACGTTAAGCCAAAACTTGACTCACTGACCAAGTACAGGAGATGAAATTTAACGGAACATTCTCAGTTTCTCTGAGTTGAACTGATTCAGGATTCCACATTCGTGTCCAGTCAGAACCTGGCATTAAATCTAGCTTCCTGCTTCTTACATTTCTGCAGAAACATCAAAGCTGCAGAATCCCAGCAGGAAGCAGTCGGTCTCCAGAAGCCTCAAACATCTCTTCAACTCCTCCAACAAGTTTGTAAAGACGCTGAAAAGGTTTGTTTTGGGTTTGAGGAGTAAATCTGATCATTTGTTGTACCTGTTCCTTTGCATTGAATCAGCAGGTGTGTGTAAAACCCTGATGAAAGACTCTGAGAGGGGTTTGGTTCTGATTTGGTACCATGCTGTTGCAGGGGGATCTACCTGGCTGCTGTGTTCTACCATAGAGACAGTTTACTGGTGACGGCCGAGGATCAGATCCCTATTGTGGAGGTGGATGACTCCTACAGCAGCTCCCTTATGCAGGACTTCCTGTGGTTCACAAAGGTACCTACGTACTGCATCTGCACGTTGTCTTCATATGGGTTCATCTCAAATACCTCAGAAAGAGTCAAACATTCACAATTCATGTTATAATTATCTCATTATTTTGTCTTATTTTTTATTTCATTTCCAATCAATCATGCACCAAAAAACCTTTTAAGAGAAATTATTCTCCCAAATACTGAGAGGGAGGCTGGGCCGCCTACTGAGTACCACTGCTCTAGAGTTGAAACTGCCGGATGCCTAAAAGTGGACATCTTTTTCTCAGCTCATTCCTGTTTCTGTACACCCCCCACCCCCTCACCCCGTCTCGCTGAAGTCCATCCTTTCCTTCATAATTAAGTTTGAAAAGAGAAAATAAGAAGAAAAAAAACCTGATGTTTGATTAAAGAGCAAGTCACCCACAAATCAACTTGTTTTGCTGCTAAACTATATAAATGAGTGTCTTAATTGTGCTCTAGAAATGTGTAGTCAATAATTAAACTAATAAACTTAGTCAGAATTTAAATATTCTGCCTAAAACTGTCAGTGTTACGCCCTCTTCAGGTAAAAACTCTGCACTGCATTTGACTTTAAATCTGCAATCGCTATTGGCTAAGAGTTACACTATGAAGTTAGCTGGTACATTACAATGTCTTTGTGTGTGTGTGTGTGTGTGTGTGTGTGTGTGTGTGTGTGTGTGTGTGTGTGTGTGTGTGTGTGTGTGTGTGTGTGTGTGTGTGTGTGTGTGTGTGTGTGTGTGTGTGTGTGTGTGCGTGTGCGTGCGTGCGTGTGTGTGTGTGTGTTAGCGGCTCCACCTATGTCTGCCAGACAACAGCATTTGTTGCATTTGTCAAACTGGAAGTAGGAGTGGAGTAAGACTCTGGTAGGGGTTGACTTGCTCTTTAAATCCACATGTGATCTAATTCAGTCGTTTAGGAATGAGCTCCTTGATTTGTTTTGGTCTCTCTACTTGGAGCAACCTGGTGTCTGCGTCTCCTCTTCCTTTTTGTTCCGTCTCACTATCGACCAATTTATGAAATCATATAAAGATCTGACCTGTGATTTGGACAAAGAGACATTTCCCTTCTCACACTTCAGAAAAATCAGTATTTTCCATTTCACAGCAGTAGAGCACTCAGGAAAATTATCAACAATTAAAGCTGTGAGTGACTGCGGATCTAATGCTTCTGTTGAGTGGGAAGAAACCGTCGTTTACAGCTTTACAGCTCTGCATGAAAGATGGAAAATTACCAGCTTTACTGAGCCTGCAGAGAACCACAGAAGTCAGATGAAAATCAGCAGCTTGATTTCTAAACGTTCCAACGAGATGAGAAGGGAAACGCTTTTGAACTGGTCACACCAATTTAGATCAAATCTGAGCATCTTCAATACTCTTGACCTCTGATTTTATTTTAGCTTTTTGTTTCTTTTTCCTCATGAAGTTCAGAGAAAATGCTTCCACACACAAATATTGACTTTCCACTCATTGTCAGATTGTTGTTTCACCTGAACACAACCTTGTTAACCTCTGTAAAGAATGGGTTGTTTACATCTTACTTATAAACCATAAAATGTGAAATTCCATAGAAATATGAAACATCAATCTGATGGATCTTTGACTGTTTTAACCAGAAGATCAGAACTTTTTATTGCAGGGATTAAGCGACACTTCGTATTAACTCCAAGGAAAGGGAGAGAGAGTCGGGTTTAAAATAGTTAAGAAATTTATTTCTACACAATTTAAACAAGACTAACTTAAACACTCTATGTACTGATGGAACTAAGGTGGAGTGAGACGTGAAATTAATGATGATGGTGTGTGTGTGTGGAATGTTATTCAGAACCAGCGGATCCGGAGAAGCAGTTAGTTCTGAGTGGGAGTGAATGTTTCGCTCTAAACTTTAGTAGGAGGTTTATAACACACATGAAACGCCATCTGTCGGTCTACGTACCCCAGGGGAAGCCTCTGATCAGATCCAGAATGCCGAGGTCCTCGTGGACCCCCTTTGGTACCGAAGCCAGTAGAAAAGCAGCGGTGCCGACCAAACTAGTCTTGGAATGCTTCCAGGTCATGACAGGTTATCACTGGCGTCTCCGAGACCCTGAAGGGGTCGTGAGGTTCAGCTTTTATTCTGAAGGAACCGTTGCGGTCAGGTGTAACTTGCAACAGATTTTATCCAGCTTGTCTGAAGAGGGAGTCCGGATGGCCGGTCCGAGACTCCTCTAGAACGCTTGAACTAACGAAAAGGTGGCGTGGAATAGTTTTTATAATTGTCATAGTTTTGTTTACTGGTGAATCAGAATTTGACATGCAAAAGAGTGTTTATACAAACACCACAGATAACCACACCCAGCCCCAGAAACAAAGGTTCTGATTGGGTCAGACAAAAGGAAATGTGTCGTGTGGCCTTTAACATTACGTGTCATTGGTGTCTAGTGCAAATGTCCAAGATTATAATAACTTGTAAAATACTACTGATGTCAGGATTATAATATCAAGTAATAACGTTGTCATTTCACAGATTGATTGAACATTGGGCTCACATTATTATTGGTAATTAACAAAGATGTTGATTATGTATTTATCATAATAGTTCTTCGTCCTCGTCTTGACAGAGGTGAAGCAGTTCAGATGAGCAGAGTGCATGAAAGACCTTGGCCACTATCTCGTTTATATTAGCCTGTCAGAGACCTTATGTCTCTGCTCGAGCAGACACAGCAGATCATGACCTTTAGGTCAAAAACAGGACATTCATGACGCTACACCTCATTAACATCATGATGCATTCCTGCAGCTGTCCTGCATGTGGGAGGACGTCCGGTGGCTCAGACAGAGCATGTCTGTCTCCATGTCATCATCATCCACCCTGCAGGCCCGACACAAGATGCTGACTGCTGCCGGACAACTGCAGGTGAGACGATCCTGACCCAAGTCACCAGGTGAACCAAAAACTGATTAGTCGGAACTGAAGAGTCATCCTACATACACAACTTTTCTGAAAAAGTAAAAAAATAAAATCTGTTTCATTGAAAGACTCCCTGAGAATACATAAATAATTTTTTCTACATCTGCAGAACCTCCTGGGGACTCATAACTTGGGCCGGGTCCACTATGAGCCCATCAAAGATCGCCATGGAAACGTGCTGCTGGTGACAATCCGTGACTTAGAGAGCCAGCACTCACTCTTCAGTGGGAAATGGATGCAGGTGACCAAACTGCAGAGCCAGAGGAAATCCCTCTCCACACCAGAGGAGCCGTACGCCCTCGACATCCTCATCATCACCATGCAGGTGAGTGGGCGGAGTCTTAAATCAGGAAGAGACGATGTCAGAATGACTCTGGAAATATTGCCAGTTGAAAAAGAAAGTTACAGAAACTAAATACAACAAAGGTTTGACTTCCTGGGTGAGTATGATTCTGACCCAAAAACTTTCAGTCGAATCCATCGGAGTCAAAAATGATCCCAGGTTGTTCATTAGAGGAAGTAGACGTTACACGGCTGTTTTTTATTGGTGCATTTCTGAATCAGTATTGGGATTTGTTCCTGAAACTAAAGTGGAGAAGCAACTGAAATTAAATGAGATGTATTATCTGCTGAAGTCATGTTCCTCCATCAGGACAACTGGAGGTGAGTGAAGATGTTTAAGTTTAGTGTGTTTAATGTTCCTGTTGTGTAAAACCAGGACCTGAGAATGGCATAACCACTAGCTTACTGGTCTTGGTTTTGCAGGACATCCTGGCGTACCAGCGCCGGAGCACACACCGCCTGGCTCCGGGACTCTACCTGGGTTACCTGAAGCTCAGCAGCTCTGTGGACCAGATCAAAGTCCTTGTGTCCCAACGGACCCCCAACATGCTCTGCCACACTCGCATTCGAGACAACGCAAATGTTTCCAGGTCAACACACACACACACACACACACACACACACACACAGATTGTTGATAAAACTGAAACAGGAGCACATAGTCAGAACTATGGCAGGTAGATTGGGTCAGTTCTAGTTTGAACCAAGTTTATCCTTCAATCACCATGGAGGTTTTTTTTTTTTTATGATGATGACGACGACAATGATGTCTGATGCTTCTGATGCAGAACAGCTTTGACAAATCTTGTAATAAGATTTCAGAGAAGTGGCCCTGTTAGAGGCAGAGCTTCACCTCTTCCATTTTAATAAACCATCTAACTGTTAGGTTCACTCACACTAATAAGTTCATCACAGGGAAGAAACATAAACTTTAACAGTCTTGTCTTTGTTTGGTCTCAATGGCTCCTCGGTATCTGCCATTCTTGGTCACCACAGAAGGAAACGTTGGGTGTTTTACATTTCTTCATCCTCTCTCCAGAAGAGACATGACTCTTCTTCCTCAGCCTGATATCAAACATTACAGATATCAGGAGTGAGAACTGCTCACACCTATGAGACATTGCAGGTGTCATGTTACGTTGTCACCCAGCAACAGTCACGTCTTTGTTCCATGTCCAATCAGATTGCTTGTTGGCATCCATCTCAGGAATGTTTGGACCAAGCCACATTCTCACATCTAGCTGATTGGAAAGTGTGAATTGAAAACCAAGAAGGACCGAAAGAAGTTTTGGGGTCAGATGGAGGAAATGTTCTGGTCCAACAGCAGCAGGACAAATCCACCTGAAGGTTCTAACGTTTAGATTCAGCTGATTAAACAGGCTCCTGTTTGGTTCCTCAGGTCAATCACTGGTGTGAGGTCATAAAACGTCAAAGATTTCACCCTCTATAAAACCTGCAGATGGACAGCATTTCCCAGAATGCACCTGCGACAGGTAGTGTGTGTAATCTTTATGTGTGTGTTTGTCTGTGTTCAGGGAGGAGTGGGACTGGATCCAGACACTGGCAGCTGCAGGAGAAAAAGAGCGCAGTGACGGTGAGGAAGTCGAGTCTCGAGCAGAAAGCCATGCCCCGTTACTTTACTACGAGCTGCAGACGTCCATAAAGTCCCTGCTGAAGCACATCAATGTCCCTCTGCACCAGGTAAACACACACACACACACACACACACACACACACACACACAAGGCCGGATTATAATACGGGCAATCTGGGCACAGGGGCCCACAGCCACAAGGGGGCCCACGCAAGCAGCAGTCTTTTTTTTTTGTGCCCAGGGCCCCCTGCAATGATAAGGCCCGGCACACACACACACACACACACACACACACACACACACACACACACACAGGTACAAAAACATCAGCTGTGGGTTAGAACATGTTCTAGCATTTCTGGTTAAAGGTAAACTTCATGCTAAATTTCACTTTTATTCTTTCTATTTGTACAAAACCTGAGTCATCCTGATTCCCATCAGGTTTTTCCTTCCTCTATCTCACTGTAAATATTAGATTCAGCAGTACCCCTACATGTGACATTTATAACACCCGCCCATCAAGACGGATGGTTTCCATCCATCAATCGTCTGAACCCACTTTGTCCACGTGGGGTCGTGGGGGGGTGCTGGGCTGGGCTGGTGGCCATCTCCAGTAGTCAATGGCTAACCAGGCGGGGTACACCCTGGACAGAGAGCCAGTCCATCGCAGGGCAACACAGAGACACACAGGACAAACAATCATACACACACACCTAAGGACAATTTAGACAGACCGATCAACCTAACAGTCATGTTTTTGGACTGTGGGAGGAAGTCGGAGTACCCGGAGAGAACCCACGCATGCACAGGGAGAACATGCAAACTCCATGCAGAAAGATCTGCGAACCCAGGACCTCCTTGCTGCAAGGCAACAGCTCTAACCACTGCGCCACTGCGCAGCCCAACGGATGGTTTCTGACCCACTTATTCCATTACCAGTGAATAAAGCTTGTCATTTTTCTTTAGTTGAAAAGATAAGTCACTATTGTCATAACTAATAAAAACAAAGTTTAAATAAAGATCTGGCTTTGAAATAAAAGCTGCACTGGAGCAAATAAAAAGACGCCTTCAGTAAAAAATTAAATTAGTAGTCGGTACTTAATTATGACCTCAGAAACGACAAAAACATTATCAAACTATTATAAGAAAATTTATTTGTTTTAAAAATCAAAGTCACCGTTTAGAAGATAAAACTCTTCACAAATGATTAAATGAATGAAGGTGAAATTTGGAATGAAAACAAGTTTGGCTTCAAATCACAAAATCACCTTGAACAGTAATTTTTTTAATTAACGAACAATTGTGAAAATTCCCAAGCTTGTCCAGTTTATTGAAGGTGGTTCTGTCAGAGACATTAAGCATCCAGCAACTACAGAGGTGAGGAGGAGGATGGGGGAATGTGACAGGATGAAGGTCAGCGACCCTCCTCTTCATGTGTTGTAGTTCTTACGTCAGACTGAAGCTTCCAGAGATGCAGTGTCAGACGTTTGATGGAGAGGTTATGCTCGTATTTTGGTTGTTGGCAGCTGACTCAAGTGTGTGTCTCTCTACAGGCCCGTCACTTCCGTCTCTACAGTCAGGAGGTGTTGGAACTCGGTCACGGCGTCTCCTTCCTGCTGGTGCTGCCGCCTGCTGATGACGTTTGCTCCGCCCCTGGGCAGTCCAACCCCTACACCCCTCTGTCAGGATTCCTCCACCTTCCTCTGCAGATGTTTGAGCTTGGTAACCGCACACAGTCACATTTCACCACGTTATTCACCTAATTAATGCCGGTGCATTGAGTCGCAAGTTGAGATGAGTTTGAAGGTCAGACCAGAAAAACTCCTGATGGGTTTTCTCTCCAGAGAAGTTGCACAAAAAGGAGGAGCGGCAGCATCAATCTGTGATTGAACGTGAACAGCTGGAGGACAGATTCATGAAGAGAAATTAAACCTCCCATTTAAAAACAAGCTGTAATTTATGTTTCCTGTCAGAAGGAAACAGAATTACTTCATGTTTTCAGTTATCAGTCCTGCTTTTGAATAGTTAGTGTGATAGTTTTTAAATCAATCAAACTTTATTCCAAATAAAAAATGTCGACCATAAGACACCAAAGATAAAATAAGAAACAGAATAAGCAAAGACATGTTTTCTCAACTGAATGTTTCTGATTTCAGCTAATGAAACAAACAGGAAGTACCACAGTCTCAGTAAGAGAGCCCAACCTAGCCTACACAAAGCTGATAAATCATGAACACACACTCGTGAATTTAAACTGGGTGTGTGTGTGTGTGTGTGTGTGTGTGTGGCGTTGACCCCCCAGAAACCCTCCATCAGTGTGTTGCTGCATTATGCATTAACACATTCCTTAGTGTGTGTGTGTGTGTGTGTGTGTGTGTGTGTGTGTGTGTGTGTGTGTGTGTGTGTGTGTGTGTGTGTGTGTGTGTGTGTGTGTGTGTGTGTGTGTGTGTGTGTGTGTGTGTGTGTGTGTGTGTGTGTGTGTTCTTCTTGCTGGAGCCTGCAGACTGATTTAGTGCGTCTTTCTGAAGAAGTTGTTGCTGCAAACACAGCTCGGTCTGTCCTTGTGGGTCATGGCCATGAGTCAAACTGTGGATCTGCTCCAAACGCTGCTGAAGCTTGTGCTCAGAGCCCAAATCGCCTTCACTGATGAATTTTTCCCAGTCTCTCTGTAGCCCTAATAAGACCTCAAGAACCTTCAATTTTTTAACAGTGACTAAGTTTAAAATGTATTTTAAAAGGCAGAAATGGAAAAGTAAATGGGCACACCAATTTTTTTCTCAGAGTACGAATACTTGCTAATATCAAGTACCAATACTAGTCGTCCACTCCTTAAAATCAAATTTTAAATGTTTTGTTTTCATAAGTTACATTAACACTATAGTCGTAGTTGTTCATAACTACCCTCTCACTCTATTTTACTGTCATAGAACCATAATGAATGCGTGGTGACTCTGTAACAAACAGCCTTTTACCTACATGTGGATTAAACACATAACTGTACAAATGTAAAACTATGGCTGAGCAACAGGCTTGGCTTGAACACGGCCTCATGTTGGTTTATTTATATTACTGGTGTTGGAAGAGCTCAATGTTAAATGACCCGCACTCGTATATCATCACCCATTCACACACACATTCACACACTGCTGATGTGCTACATTATAGCCACAGCTGCCCTGGGGCACGTTGACAGAGGCGATGCTTCCAAGCACAGGTGTCATCAGTCCCTCCGTCCACCACCAGCAGGCAAGGTGGGAAAGTGTCTTGCCCAAGGACACAACAGTAGAATTCTCTGTTGGGAGCCGGGATCAAACCTGCAATCTTCCGATTACTGGACAACCCGCTCTAGCTCCTGAGCCACTTCTGCCCAATTACACACTCACACGACATTGCCCCAACGATGTCACTGGCACTGGTGCATTCCTAAAAATATTCAATCTAGCCCCTAAGATTAAGGGCACAAGGCCAACATTCACTAAATAAAACATGTTGCAAGCAGATGTCTTCCTGTGAGGACACAGTGTCTCAGGAGTGCATGAGCTTGTTTAAATGTCAACAGGTTTACAGAACAAATCAGGTGGAGCTCTAATGAGAGGATTGGTTCTGACGTGGTATTGATCTATGAAGACAGCAGATTTACTAACAGGAGCAGTTTGTTTCTGTTTGATTGCAGCAAAGATGACTCATTTTGTTCTGTCCCCAATTTCTTTTCTTCTCATCCCTCAGTTCACTTCTGCACCTACAAAGAGAAGTTCATCAGTCTGTACTGCCGTCTGTCCTCTGTCCTGGACCTGGATGCTCTCATCACCCAGCAGGCAATGCGAGAGGCCATCACTGACGGCGAGGTGACCACAGCCAAGCAACGACACCAGCTCATCCTGGACTACATCCAGGTAAGAAAGTCCTTGCTGTCCAGCAGGAACTTTTTGTCTTCGTTGCCATGGAAACCATCTGAAGTACTGTGAGTTTCAATTTGGAAAAAAAATCTGGTTGTAACTTTGAAAAAACATGTCAGACTATCACATTTTAGAGAATGTTGTAGTAAAAATTATGTGGAGCTTCTTTGATGGCAGAAAAACACAAAAGGTTGAGATTTTGTCTCATTCAACAAGAAGAACTAAAACTGTAATCGTCACAGTGGTGGAGACGGATGTAAACCGGATCAGGTGCAGAAAGATGTTTAATACAGAAGGACAACCAGAGCCATGTTAGAGGCAGCAGCAAGGGAAGGCAGAGTAAAGTGTTTCTAACTTACAAAGAGCAGAGATGTGGGAGAGGTGCTCTTTGTTCTGTGGCTGAAACGTCTGAAGTAGGCACTGTTAATGGAGGCCCACCACAAGGGCGGCCACAGAGCGAGTCAAACCATATGTTGGGTTATTTTTAAACCTCAACCACAATCTGCCCAGAACAAGAGGAAAGTGATCTCAGTCAGTACTTGCTCCTGAAAGAGGTTCTATAGGGTCATCAGGTCTTCCATCAATAGTGTATTCTAGTAGAGATTCAGTAGCTAAAAATAGATTGCGACATAATGTTGCCATGCACTGAGGGATGTAGCCCTAGACAAGCAAGTGTGTGTGTTGCATGGGTGCCTACGGGTTTGAGTCACTCCACTCGTCTCAAAGTTGTATTTTCTTCACCTAAAGATGTTCACATGGGAAGGAACTGAGCACCACTGTTAGAGGAGGTGCTAATCGGACTCTGCATACCCAGGCCGGATGTCAAAGAGGACATTTTTATGCATTGCCCAAAGTTGGGTAATTGTGTTTGGTTGGACGTGTTTGTGTCTGAAGAGAAACCAGAATTATAGACATACATGTAAAAACTTTTTTAGGGATGCACTAAGCTTAAATTCTACAAGGTGACTAAACTTTGATTCATAAATATGCAGTCTGATCCTGCCCTTTGTTCTGACACCTTCAGATGTTCTGTGATTCGCTCTTTGTCTCTGCAGCAGCTAGACGAGATGCGACGGGATCTCCGATGGATCACTGATGCACTGCAGTACGCCCGCTACAAGCAGCCCCGCGGCGGCGTTCCCATCACCTGTCTGGTGGACGCCAGCCAACCAACTCAAGAGAGTGACTCCGGACAGCAGAAGACTGACTCCACCTCCTCCAACATGGACTACCTGCCCACACCTTCTCCATCCCCAGAGCTCCGGCGGAGGAAAGCCATCAGCGGTGCGTATGACCTCCATCAGCACCAGTACCAGTTAGACACAGACTTTGACTCTGACCTTTATTCTCAGACTCTCAGCTTGGTTCTGATGAGGACGGCTCCTCCGAAGTCTTCCTGCCCACGGACAGCGACTACGACTCTAGCGACGCCATAAGCCCTCGAGAACTGGACCTGCTCTACTCCCCGGCCCCGGATTTTTCCCAGCAGGCTGTTCACTCTCTGGGTGGCAGTGCTCCCGATGTCCTGCAGGTCAACGAGCTCAGGTGGCCCATGTTAGTGCTGCTGTACCTAAATGTTCTACCTGTTGTGTGGTGCAATGTCATTACTTGTTCGGAGTAATGTGATTACTTTACGTTACTCATGTCTAACCCTAATCTGAGTGGAGTAATCTGATCATTTATATCTCTTTCCAGGTACAGCGTCTGCACCCCACCAGATCCTCCCCTCCCCCTCTCTACTTCTCCTTCCACAGACCTCCCCATCCCCACCTTGCCCCGCCCCCCATCACGATCCCGAACCCTCCCCACATCCCCATCCCTCCCGCTGTCTCCCAGATTCTACAAGGACCTGCCGCTGTCCATCCCCTTGTCCCCAGCTCTGTCTGACACCACCAAGACTATGGAGGGTATCTCCCTCTCCAAGGAGAGCCCCACCCCCCATAGGGCCCTTGCTAACCCCCCGGCCAAGCGGAAACTGCTCTCCAGGAGTCACCGGGGCCAGTACTTTAGCGGGCCACAGCGCTGGCTCCAGGGCCACAGCGGGGACAGTCTCAGTGGATCTTTATCTGAGGGCGTTTACACCAAACAGCTGGATGCTGACCTGTCATCTCCACAGGGCCACACCTACATCAGCCACGCCTCCTGTGTCCTGGAGAACCGCAAGGCCCGGCACCGTGAACCCAGACCACACGTTCGCAGAATATTTGTTGAGCCCTGCAGAGAGCTGTCACCAAACCATGAGGGGAGGGACTGGGAGGAGCAGGAGGGAGCAGAGAGACTGACAGCTGCAGGCATGTCGGTGGTTGTTGCACAGGCAGAGTCTGGAGGGGATGAGGAGGAGCTAGAGGGAGCCACGGCCCAGGAGGTTGACTCAGATGAGCAAACCAACTCGCAGCTGTCAGAGGTCCTCAGCAGCACGCTTTAGGGGGCAGATCAGCTCCCTAAATAAGACCTGATGTTTGTTCCATCTCTGAGAATTTCTGCTCTGCTGATGAAAACTTAACAAAGGGCATTAATGTCACAAAACGACAGCGTTGGTGGAACGTTTTTACCTCAAACCCTTCTGGATCTGTGGAGGAGCTGCTGAGTTGCAGCTTTTTGCCTCTGATGCTTCAGCATTGAGTTGAGGCTGAAATTTGGACTCCACAACAAAACTTCACCCAGCTGCTTTTATTGTGTGGAATCCTTCCATCAAACAGCTTATAGCACCTTTTTATCAATCCAAACCTCCATGAGTTGGTGTAATCGCATCTTTAAAATCAAAATCTTTTTATCATACGTGTTTGCGTCTCTCGTCCCTGAATTTTGACATAACCTACTTCCTCCCCAACCCTCCTTGGAAATCAGGGGAAAGCCAGTCTAAATTCCTAAACATAAGGTCCCCATGTTCAGGACTCACGAGGCTCAAAGCAATGGAATCAATGTCTTATGTGATCTACTAAAAGTAGATGTTTGTGTATTTAACTGTTTAATGAGGCACTTTTGGCTGAACTCAATCAGAACCCAGCATGGACGTAATTTTGGGGGGGGACAGGGGGGACATGTCCCCCCCCCCCCCCCCCCCACTTTTTCCAAAGTCAAGTTTTGACCCCTGCACTTTTTACCATCCAAAAACAATATTACGCTATATTAAATTGACACTGGTTGAGCTCTAGGACCAAGCAGAAAGCAGCCGTTTGTGTTGAAGCAGGTTTCCCATTAGAACATATTGTAAAGATCCCCCCCCCCCCCCCCCCCCCGTGTCCCCCCCCACTTCTAAAGTGAAAATTACGTCCTTGGAACCCAGAGACCACTTTGTGCAGATTAAAAAAGAACAAATATAAAAGAATTTTTCCTCCTGCTCTTGGTTGTAAAAGTGTCATTCTGATGAAACAATACTGATGTTTCTAAAACCGCACAGATTCAGAGACCAGTTACGAGTTTTAATTCAACCAAATGTCACCCAAACACCAGGAATTAGACAGAACATGCTGTCTGGTAGACAATTGTATTAATATTTGTGATATTTTTTTACATTATTTCCTTAATAGCATTGAAGCTGCTGTAACGTTGCATCTGATTGGCCCAGTCTCTTAACTCTAGTCTTTAGGACATTCATAAACCTTCCAAAGCAAACACCTCCCCCAGCTCTCCCATCTCTCTACAACAAGCCCTCCGAACACCACAGATTATTCTCGACAGTTGCTGGTTCAATTCCTCCAAGCCTCAGAACTAATGGCATTGACTGTTATAGAAATGTTTCAATGCAACAACAAACCAGCCACTGCTTCTCCTCCAGGAACTTTGCACACGTTGACCAGGAGATGGCAGAAACTTTGATAAAACTTTATTTTGTTAAACGAGTATTTTTGACGCCCGTCGTCAGCATGAACTGAATGTACATGTTGTTCTGTTGTTTTTTGTGATGATTCAGCCTCTGATCTGAGCTGATGCTGTCAGGTTAAATTAAAGAGAAGTCTGGTTTACTTGACTCTTGAACCTGTGATCCTCCTCGATCCACCTCAGACCTCTTAAGTCTGAAACACACAAAGGTGTTGGTTTTTTTTTTTTTTTTACTCTGTGGTCTGAACTGTGTTCTGTTGGCATGTTGTGAATCGTAGCTTTTGTTTTATTGGAGTAAAGTTTTGTGTCCCGTTGGGTCCTCCTTGAGGTCTGGGGGTACTCTGGTCTGGACTAGTTTCTGGGGTTGTCTGTGTCATCTTTGATTATTGTTGTTTCTCAGAGGCTGGATGTGTTTTCGCTAACATGCACCAAAAAATCTGCGTTTTCTTTGTGTTGTGGACAAGTGATGACGTGTTGGAACATGCACATGTCTTTAATGTGTCTGCACAGGATTTTCAAACTGCGTTTTTAATGTTTGCACATTGCAATTATGGAATAAAAGCTATTTGATTATTTGATGCACCAGGGCATTAACTGTGGCAGCTTCTGTGTAAAGGTCAGTAAAATGTTCCTGACACATTAAGTATCGGTGTGAGTTTGTTGTGCAAAATCTTCACAACCAGATGTGCACTAAATGTACTGACATGTTTCCACTGCGGCTGTCTTTAGAGTTTAAAATCTATTTAAGAGCATAAGCTCTAAAGCTCGTTAATTATTTGTATAATCTTTGTTCTTTAAATAAAATGACATTAATTTTCAACAATAATTCAAGAATTGTTTTCATGTGCAGGTATTCAGTTTAATTTATTTTCTGCTGTGATCAGAATGATAAATGACCCGCACTTGTACAGCGCCTCTCAGAGTAAAGACTCCAAAGCGCTTTACACTACAGTGTATCATTCATCCATTCACACACACATTCACACACTGATGGTGATGAGCTACGATGTAGCCACAGCTGTCCTGGAGCGCACTGACAGAGGCGAGGCTGCCGAGCACAGGCGCCACCGGTCCCTCCGACCACCACCAGCAGGGAAGGTGGGTCAAGTGTCTTGCCCGAGGACACAACAGCAGAATTCTCTGTCCAGAGCCGGGATTCGAACCTGCAACCTCCGGATTACTAGACAACTGGCTCAACCTATTGAGCTACTGCTGCCCAATGTTGTAAACAATGTAATGTTTGTAACACAATGAATGTTTGTAAACAGATTTTTAAGGATTAACTACAAAAATAAAGTAAACCTGCAATCAACACATGTCTTGCAAAAGCTCCGAAACCACCAAGCAGCATCAGGAGATACAGGGCTGCAGCCTTTATCACAAATGTTTTGTCTCTTCTGCTAAACATAATTATTACTGAGTCACCAAATCAATATAAGAATAATTTATTTCTGTTTTAGTTGGGATAGTTTGCTGAATGATGCTGTGTAAATCGAGTGAAAACTTATTTTTGCTATTTTTCTCTCAACCTTGTGTTGTTGGGTGAAAAAAAAGGTAAACCTACTTTTGTCAAGTTCAATTCAAAATTCAAAAATACTTTATTAATCCCAGAGGGAAATTAGAGTTTCAGGACACACAATTCTGAGATCAGACATGCATACATAGACACATGACAAGAATTGGTGACTGTGGTCATTCGCAACCCGAGTCGCGCTACCTTAATAGACCAAGAGGGTTTATATGAGGACAGAGTCTGGGGAAGGGGGAAAAAGGCACTTCAGAGTTACCCTCCACAGAGAGGATAGCTTTGCTATGCAAAAAAAAACACCTCAGGAATGTGACGGAAGGGATGACCGATGGAGGGGGACAAATGCCCTTGCTGGGAGGAAAGGACTGAATGACTCAGGGGCTCAGAGGGGCTGAAGAGCTGCATTTGGGGTTTCTAGCATTAACTAAAGCTAAATGTTTTAGAGACAATATTTGTGGGTAAGCAGCGCATTTATGGGCACATGATGGTTTCTTAGACCTTGTTGTTGACCATGAGTACCCATAATCTTCTCTGGACAAGGGATCTGCTCCTCTTGTACAACATGTGAAGGTGGAACGTGAGGTTCTGTGCAGTGGTGCTCCTGAAGATGCCTTCTTACTGAGGTTTTGGTGAGTCCTGTCTAGCTCCTTACTCTCACGACATGTGGATCCTGTCCCTCTAAACCCTGGACCAAAGTTACATGATCCAACTCATGAGATTTGGTACCTGTTGTCACAAAGAGCAGAGGTTTATTTCAGTAACAACTTTATTTCTTACATTTTGAACATGTTAGTGGGGGCATATTACTTCTTTTAGTTCTTTTGTCAATGCAAAACATGTTTATGTAGTTTTTTGCACAAAATTCCTCTCAGTGATTTCAGCAGTTCAATTCTTGACAGTTTCAGTACCTTCCAGAATGAACCATTTCAGGGCTCTGTCACTTTAGGAAACAATCTGGAGCTGGCCACGCCCACCCATCAACTACTCAGGCTGCTATAAGCTGAGAAGTTCTGACATCTGGGGGAGGTTTGGAGTAGAGCTGCTTCTCCAGCCTGGAGAGGAGAAGGTTGGTACTATTCAAATGTCCCTGTTTGTGACATCAAACACGGGTAGGTTTTGAAATGGCTTGTTTTAGCCACGTAATTTCCAAACCTAAACACTGACAGAAAATGAGTGTTGGAGTATTTATAGAGGCAGCAGAGACCTACATGGCAGCACTAAAGGATGCAAATGGTAAGTTTTGCATGTGACTCCTTTAAGTTGATGGCCTGATAATTCAGTTGGCAAAGTTTCACAGCATTAAAGTTGCAGGTTCAATACTCAACTGGGACTTTCTGGTTTTGTATTCTCCCCGTGCACATGATGGTTTTCTCCAGGAACCCACTGGCAGACCAAAAAAATAAAGTTGGTTGGTAATGCTTTACAATAGTGTCCCTTTGTTAACATTACTTAGTGCATTATTAAGTAATAATAAACCATTAAATAAAATGTTAGCAACTGCTTTTATGCATTATGTAGCATTACTGAACATATTATTTAATGCATTATTAAGCAGGTAACTAATGTCTATTACTGAACCTAAAGGTCCAAAATTAATTCATTAATGATTAATTATAGTTAGGTCGCCCTGCACCATCATCGCCCCATTAAGGGTTAATTAACATGTTATGCAAAGTAAATAAATAATCCAAGTGTTATTTAAAGCTTAGTACTGCATTAACTAAGATTAAGTAATAGACATTAGTTAATTGCTTAATAATGCATTAAATAATATGTTCAGTAATGTTATGTAATGCTTAAAAGCAGTTGTTAACACTTTGTTTAATTGTTTATTAATGCTTAATAATGCACTAAGAAATGTTAATAAAGGGACCCATATTGTAAAGTGTTACCAGTTGATTTTAAATAATCTCTCTATTAAACTGTGAATCTATCTCATTTGTCTTAATGCGTCCTGATGATGGACAGGTGACTCACCCAATTGCCCTGCCTCTCACCCAGTTACACCAGGTTCCTGAGACCTTCAACAGGTACAAGCACGTGAAGAAAGTGAAAGCAGTCTGGGTGTTTCCAAAAACCTATGGACTCAAATGAGCCTAGAGTAAAATAGGATACATTTTATAGATTTTTCTGGGCAGACTCCACTGTTTAGCTACTATATCGCCTTAAACAGCCTTCAGACACAAATCCAATTAAACTTTGCATGTCTATGTGTTCAGATTAAAACCACCAGTCTCATAGGGGTTGGAGCTGAAACTGTGAGCTTGTCTTCAACAGAACCTAGAGTGAGCCGCCTGGTTCCTTTCATCGCTGCATATCTGAGGCATGCTGGGTATGTGAGGACATCAGATCAGAAGTAACCGAACACACTGTGGAACAATCACAGGGGACGGGTTTGAGGTGAGGGGTGGACAGATGGTCTTCTCTTATTAAAATATCAGACTAGCTGTCAGAGGCCAAATCCGATGAGGTCTGAAAAACAGTACCCGTTTTGTCTTTACAGTAATAATGGTTAATTAGTCATCTCGCGTTTTATAAGTTTGAGCATGAAATTATAAGCGTGTTTAAATATTAAAGTTGAGGGAAGAAACTGAAAGATTTGTTTTTGAATTTGTCAAATAAATAAAAGAAATGTTATTTTCTTTTTGAATTACAGAGGTAAATTGCACCATTTGATAAAATGACTTTACTGTAAGGACTGTTTAGTGATTCTAACACCAACATTTGAATTGTGGCTTTTCTCAGCTTTGCTTTAAACATCCGACAGGTTGAGTCAAGTGGAGCTGAGCTGGTTATCTGCGTTTTGTGCAAAAACAATTTTTATCTTCAGGATTTTTTCAAACAAGTCATAGAAGGAATTATCTTAACTCTTTGTTTCAGCTTTAACTACTTCACTGTGGAAAAGTGTTTGTGATGCTCAGGACCCCGCCTCTGTGACGTTTGTGTCCAGTTTTAAAGTTTTCTTTAAATCATTCCAGTCTCTGGCAGCAGCAGACTAAAAGGATGCAAGGTCTAGCACTGAAGGACTTTTAGGATCTAATAATATCAGACCAGCAGATTTATAAGCAGGGGAGGAAATATTTAACAGCTGTTGCAAGTAAGGGGGATACAACCCATGAAGTTTTGTAAATGAACATAAACCAATGGACTCTTTTGTGCGTTCATACTGTGTTTTTGTCCGTAATCCATTTTTTAGTTATTTTCCTACACAGTTTATTAAAAATGATTTGTTTACCTTACATGTTTCAGCTAGTTGCTAGTAGCACTAGCCATCCTTGGAGATCAGGATCTCTGAGGATGGAAATTTATTCTATTTTTTTTCCTTTTATATTTTTATATTTTTGGACACAGGGATTGCATCGTTGTACTTGTTGTAATGACAATAAAGGTTATTCTGATTCTGGTATTCTAAGATGTCCAGTTAACAGAAATAAAGAGTAGAGTGTGAAAAGGAGCATCAGTTACAAGCCGAATTGCTGAGTGGTAGAGAGCATCAAGCTTATGAAGCAAACTTTAGATGTAGATGTAGAGATTAACTACATACTAGAATCAACACTGTTTGCTGTCAGTTGTTAATTCTGAGAATGACCGAGCATATTAGCATATGAGCTTATATCATGTATAAATATCCGAGATGCTTATATAGTCAATAGAAGCTCATACACCAATTCACTTGGTCTGTTTTTAATCCAAAGATTAATGTTTTAATTTAAGATAATTAAATTTTATAGCAAAAGTTTATTTTTGAATCAGAAGCTAGGAATCTTTGCTTTTCAATAACCAGAAATATTATCCCTTTCTGTGTTTCAATTCAATAATGAGGCAAGTTTAAAAATGAAGAAATTTACTAACAATTTTAAACTTAAAGATTTGAACAACCATTATAAACGACAATTCATGGATGACAATTTAATGACAATTTTTAACAGCTTTGATATTAAACTTGTTTTAAAAGGCAAACCTGTGGCTGGATGAAAGCTAAATTGGAAATACGAGTTTGGATGCGTGAATGGAATTCTCAGAAGATTTCTTTCAGAGAGAGAAAAGCGTTCTGGATGGAAATGATGTTTTGCGGCTAACTGAGTTGTTCACCTAGAGAAAACAGCATCAAACACATTCCTGTGTGCTACCTCACCCAAACAGGAGACCCTCTTGTGGATCCGGAGCTAAGGAGGATGGTGTTTCATCCAGGGTACTTGGTCCGGCAGAGAAGACGCGAGTGAACCAATCCTCTGGCCCAGAGATGTCGCCGGGTACACAGTCGAGCGTTTGGCCTAACTCTGTGGAAGTTTCTCGTCTTAACTTAACTCAGAAATCAATAACTGTGGAAGGAGTTTTTGTTAGCTGGTTACAGTTCAAGTTTATTCTTAGCTATTCTTGTCGGCGTGACAGAACAGCTTGGCAGAGGGTCAGGGCGGCCGTCCCGTCTCCTCAGGATGATGTTGGTTCAAGAACTGACTTGAAGCTGGTGATGGTTAGTTTAGAAAGCTCTCAGAACACTCCCACTCTCTCAGCAAGAAAGCTTTGGTCACGCGTCAAAAACATGTGTTGGCAGTTTTTGTTAAGATGAACTCTGTGTTAGATGGATAAGGTGGAAGCTGGCCTTCTGATTTGCTGAACACTTTCCTGTCATCAACCATAATCGTAATTAATCATTATTATACCCAAAGTATAATAATTCATTTCATGTAATTAAAATACCCTTATACTGAACCAACTGATCATTTATGATGATTATAATAAACAGTAATAAAATCCAAGAGTTTATTAATATTAATATTTAATTATTATTGTGAACTTGAAGTGTCCTTCTTCTGGGACGGAACAGCAGCAGATATGGTGATATGTTCTTCCAGACATCATGGCTCCTTGTCTAATCTGTGGATTTTAAAGTACTGTTTGACCCAGCTTGACCCACCTGGGTAAATGTGAGCTTTGCCACAAATCAGAAGACCTTCCGTGGTGCTACATAGATCTGCAAATGACATCATCGCCATAATCACACATGGGAAGAACAGTCATCTGTACTGAGAACGCAACTGATTCTTCTTGTCTTTGATTTATTTCTTTGACTGCTGTCTATCTGAGACTTTCAGAGCTTCCTCCAGACTTTGTTTATCCTAACGTCATTACAAAACATTTTTACTAATCTAAGAATAAAATCTAGTTTTACCTCTAATCTTGTATCATGATAACAGGGGTCGAATCATAATTCCTTTAATCCAGAGGGGTTTTCTCTCCATTACATCATTAAGGTTATTAAAAATATAGGTACCACATTAGATTTTTCTTGGTTTTTGGTTGTTCCAAAATGCTCTCTTGTGGGCTGTGAAGGTAATACAAAAACAAAATGTTCTTTCATCTTGTCTGAGCTTCTTTTGGAAATTGTTAGACGCTGAATATAAAAGAATGTTAAACTGAGAGGATAAAAACATGACGTCACATTTAATGTTCACTTATCATCAAAAGCTCCAACAGCTGTTTGTTCTCCAGGTTCCAGTTTGGTGAGCCTTTTCTTTCTACAACAGACAGATCCACATGTTCTGAATCTGTCTCCTTTGATTTCCTGATCCGACCTGGTTCAGTGGACCACTGGTTCTCTGGTCTTTGACTGCAGTTTGGACAAGTTTCCTCTAATGGTCTGATACCACGTCAGTCTAATCTTAATGGTGGATCAATGGGCCTGCCAGGATGAAGGGCAAACAGGGGATCTGAGCCGTTCACGGTCCAGTCTGATAACAGAGAGAAAAAGGCAGCTTTTGTTTGTCTGTTGTTGTCATCGGGGGGGTGGTCCCCCCACAAGCACACAGTTGCTATGATAGCAAGATGGCCGGAGCAATTTGAACGCATCATTAAAGGCTCTGAGGTCACAGAGGTCGATTCCAGGCACAAAATGGGTTTCTGTTTCTTTTGCTCTCATGCTAACATCAAAACAAACTTCCTAAATAAGAAACTGAATTACTCATGTTTATGTCGAGATAATTTTGTTCATTAAAATTAAATGTAATTAAAAAAAAATTCTAATTCTGTATTTAATTTTTCTGTTTTTAATTGGAAGTTTAAGCTATGGGGGTTCTGCATGTCCAGTTTTTAAAAATCCAAAAACCGGATGGCGACCTGACCTCAATATGAAACTTTTGTTCATAGCCTATTTGTTGTAATTAGCTAAAAACATAAGTAAAATATTGGTTTCAAGTCTTGTTATTTAACTTAAGAGCCAATTTGGACAAAAAGCTGGTAACCTCGTGATGACTTTGGTTGGAAACTTGTGTTCATGCAAGTTAAACCTTTCAGAGGAAATGTACAAATGTACTCCTGGTTGTCGATTTGGAGACAAAAGTTACTTTCTATTTGGAGCTACTTTCTGAAATAAGTGGCTCCACAGAGACCAGCTGGATCAGGAAGTGTTGACTTTCCCTACAACTTAAAACCCCTTAAGGTCTTCAAAGCCATGTCAGCATGAACTCAAGAAGAAGAAGAAGATCATTTCTATAGTGCCTCTCAAGATAAAAATCACGAGGCGCTTCACAAAAACAAAAAATGTAAAAATATAAAAAATAATTTAGAAAATGGTAAAAAATGTATTATGAGCAAAAATAGACAATTGTGATTAAAAATGTAAAGAAAGAGAGTGAGTGAGTAGGGAAGAGGGAACTCAGTGGATCCTGAGGAAGGTGGAATAGGTGGGGAGAGCAGAATAAAGAGAGAGTGGTGAAGATGGTCATACAAAAGCCAGCTTGAACAAGTGAGTTTTCAGCTGCTTTTTAAAGGAGACCACTGAGTCCACTGATCTCAGGCTCAAGGGGAGAGAGTTCCAGACTCTGGGGGCCACAGCAGCAAATGATCTGTCACCTTTGGTCTTTAGCCTGGTGCTGCACAACCAGTAGGCTTTGATAACTGGACCTCAGGGACCTGCTGGGGGTGTAGGGACTAAGAAGATCACCAATGTAAGAAGGTGCTTGTCCATGTAAGGCCCTATAGACCAGAACCAGGATCTTGAAATGAACCCTGAAGTTGACTGGCAGCCAATGAAGCTGGAAGAGAAGCGGGGTGATGTGGGTGTGTTTGGAGGACTTGGTCAGAAGCCGAGCACAGGCATTCTGAACCACCTGTAGACGGTTCAGGGAGGTTTTGCTCAGACAAGTGAAAAGAGAGTTACAGTAGTCTAAGCGTGAGGAGATGAAAGTGTGGATAACTGTCTCAAGTTCAGAGCGGTACAGAATGGGACTCAGCTTAGCAATGTTCCTGAGATGGAAGAAGGAAGAGCGAACAAGAGAACTGACATGAGAATCCAGGGTGAGAGCTGGGTCACAGGTCACACCAAGATTCCTGACGGAGGGTTTGGTGTGAGAAGCAAGCTGACCAAGAGAGTCTCTGACTTTGGGACCCAGCTTGTCTGGGGCACAGATGAGGATCTCAGTCTTATTTTCATTCAGCTGTAGAAAGCTCCCAGCCATCCAGGTTTTAGAAGGAGTGTAACAGCTGCAGCTTAGACATCTCATGGGGCTTAAAGGAGATGTACAGTTGGATGTCATCTGCGTAAATATGGTAGGAGATTCCTTTGAAGGCGCTCAGGATGTGCTGAAGAGGAAGCAGATAGAGGAGGAAGAGCAGAGGCCCCAGCACAGAACCTTGTGGGACACCATGGGTAAGAGAGGTGGTGGAGGACCTAAACTTGGAGACGGCCACAGAAAAGGAGCGCTCAGAGAGATAAGAGGAGAACCACTCCAGAGCAGATCCTGATAGGCCTACCCAGTCTCTCAGCCTCTCCAGTAGCAGGTGATGGTCAACAGTGTCAAAGGCTGCAGTCAGGTCCAGCAGGACCAGAACAGAACAGTCCCCTGCATCAGTGTGAGTCAGAAGGTCATTAGAGACCCTAAGAAGAGCTGTTTCAATAGAATGAGCTGTACGAAAACCTGACTGGAAGCTATCATAGATGTTATGCTGATCAAGAGCAGCTGTGAGTTGTTTAGCCACAACCTTTTCCAAGATCTTGGAGATGAACGGAAGTTTGGAGATGGGTCTGAAGCTGCAATGGAGAGAGGGGTCAAGACTCAGTTTTTTAAGAAGCGGATGGATTACAGCGTTCTTAAAGCAGGAACATGACCAGAAACCAGAGAAGCTTTAATTATGCAGAACACGCTGGGACCGATGGACTGAAAAGCACTTTTAAACAAAGATGAGGGTAAGATGTTGAGGGGGCATGCTGAGGTCTTCATAGAGTTAGCTAGTTTGGTTAACTCAGGCAAAGAAACAGGAGCAAAGCGATCTAGGGTGACGGACCTGGTTGGAGTCGGGAGAGGAGGAGATAAGGCTAAAGGAGAGATGCTTGATCTAACCTTATTGACTTTGTCCACAAAGAAAGACAGAAAGTTCTCACAGTCTGCAACAGAGTGGATGTAGGCTGTAGGAGAGGCAGGAGAGACGATGCTGCTGATGGTGTTAAACAGCACCTTGGGATTCCCTTTGCTCTGGGACACCAGGTTGGAAAAATAGGAAACCCTTGCATCTGTGACAGAGCTAAAGGATGTCAGAAGATCCTTTAGGTGCAGCAGATGGACGTGGAGATGGGTTTTCTTCCACAAGTGCTCAATTTTTCTGCATTGGCGCTTTAGGCTGCGAAGGCTGTCATTAAACCAGGGAGTAGGGTTCACTGCAGGAACTGATCTGGTTCTGACAGGACAGATGTTGTCCAGAATGGAGAGGCAGTGTTCGTTAAACTGAGAAGTTAAGGAATCTGGGTCGTTATCAGAAGAACAGGGTGGATCAAAAGCAGCAGAAAAATTGCTAGCTGTGCTCTCATTGAGAAAACAAGAACTAACCATACGGCGAGCAGGAGGTGGGGATGCAGAAACTGACAAGTTAAAGAAAATGCAATGGTGATCTGAAATATAAACGTCCTCAGGACAAACACTGTCAGCATTTAGACCCAGGGTAAAAACAAGGTCTAGAGTGTGCCCCCTGGTGTGTGTGGAGCCAGAAACATGCTGGGTAAAGCCAAAGGTGTCCATAAGGCTGGAGAAATTCATGGCAAAGTGATCAGAGGAATCATCAACGTGGATGTTAAAGTCACCAACAATCACCAGTCTGGACAGCTTCACAGTGGAGGATTGAAAGTCACTAAACTCCTGAAGGAAAGAACTGTTTGGACCAGGTGGACGATGGACCACAGCACAGTAGAACGGGTCCTTACGCCCGACTTTAATCAGCTGCAGTTCAAAGGAAGCAAAGTGACCAGAGGTTGTAGAGCTACATGGAAGATGGTCTCTGAAAACAACAGCTAAGCCTCCACCACGACCAGAACCCCGGGGCTGGCTAAGAAAAGAATAACCACTCGGGCAGAGTTCAATCAGACCAGAATAATCAGATGTTTGCTGCCAAACTTCAGTCAGAAACAGAAAATCCAGGTTTTTAGAGCGAATTAGATCATTGAGCAGGAAGGACTTATTGTTAACAAAGCGAGTATTTAATAGAGCTATGCTGACCCCCTTTCGAGGTCTGCTATGGCTATCAGCCCCCGGTCTTCGCCCACCAGGATCCCGAAGTTGCTGTACCTGCTGCGCAATCCCTAGTGAGGCGCTGTAAGAACGGCTGGATCAAAGCACGAGTTTCCATCACCCGGGCTAATGCCCGTTACGCTCGCCAACATCTCCGCCAACACCGTCCTGGTCCCTCCTATGTCCCTGGGGATAAGGTCTGGGTGTCCACCGCGGACCTCCGCTTCCGTGCTGGATCCAAGAAACTCGCTCCCCGGTTCCTCGGGCCTTACCCAATACAGAAAGTCATCAACCCAGTCTCGTACCGGCTGCGGTTGCCGGTACGAGACGGTCTACACCGTCCGACGCGTCCTAGACGCCCGTCGCAGGGGTCGGGGATGGCAGTACCTCATGGACTGGGCGGACTACGGCCCAGAAGAACGCTCCTGGGAACCGGCCTGCTCCATCCTGGACTCTACCCTTATCTCTGACTTCTGGGGCCGCCGGGGCCGCCCTGGGCTTCAGAAGCCGTCCCTGGACGGGGGGGTCCTGTCAGGACCCAAGTCCCCAAACCAGCCTCTCCCAGCTAGCCGACCTCCACCATGGACCACAACTCCCAGCATGCCCCTCGCGGGGATTCCCTCCACGTCGCACCTACGTCACGAACTGTGACTATATACGGAAGTCGCCTCCCCAGCTCACCACTCAGTCATCGTTTCTTTGGATCTATGATCAGAGTTTCCAAGCAACCGATCCATCTTATGAACTCTCAGCTCACAGTAAGTGTTCTTAATTACTTCTGGAAAACCCAGCATTTCCGTGTCACTTCACTGACGCTCGAACGCTCGGGGATTCCTAGATTAAACCGTGAGCCGGCGTTTCACCGACGCTATCACTTCCGCGTCTGTGAGACCACGCTCTCTATAAGCTCAACTCCCGTATCCAGCCGACCAGTCTGACATTTAGACATTTAACTTTTCCAGATTTTTATACAATATTCACAGATTTAAGTTTTTTTTTGTTTGTTTGTTTGTTTGGTTTTTTGCTATTTATCATTATTTTTCTCTATTCTTCACTTATTTTTTGTGCTTTATTTGCTTGTTGGTGCTTTTTGCTTCTACATCTTTCAAGACATTCAGCTCATTTGGACGGTTTTGCTTTGTTTCAGCTTCAGTTCAGCTGTTCAGCAGCTTCAGCTTACAGTTTCAGCTATCCAGCATTCAAACAGCATTTGTGCAATAAATGCAATTTTTCTAGTTCATTTTGTGTCTCTGATGAAGCCATAGAAACTTAATAAAGAAGTCACCTTGTGAGTAGTGAATCCTTAATTTTTGTCAATCATACAGAAATACTTGATTTCAAGAGGAAAGACAGCTGAAAATGTAGTTATGTAAAGCTTTGACACAACATGGAAATTTAATTAGACATCCAAATTTGAATTTTATCATCAAATAAAATTTTAGAATAAATACACATTTTAAGGGAGTAAGGAGATTAACACCTTTCAGCACGTGCATTTCCCATTTCCAGCAGTGATATTGCTAATTCTGTTGAAGGAAATTCACTGTTTAATGAGAGACAGCTGGTGAACATGATATGTAAATAAGTAAGAATGCATGTAGACCTACATAATTAAGCAAAACTGAAACACTAATATGAAGTTTTTTTTCCCTTCCAATCTGGGAGGGTGGAACGCCAGCTCCCACTATGGACGAGCCCCCAGGGGACCCAACTTGATATTTTTTCATGGGGCCCAAAATCTCTGGCAGCCCCCCTGCCTATGCACCAAGCCTCTAGAGCAGGGGTGTCAAATATGCGGCCCGCGGCCCGGATCCGGCCCGCAAGCGGGTTAAATCCGGCCCCCAAGATGGTTGTGTAAACTTTATTTTCATACTTTACAATGTAGAGTGAAAATAAACTTATCTTTGTGAGCAAGTTTCCTCTGTAATGAGTATAAATAAAACAAAGCTGCGCTCAAGGCTCACACAAGAACTTGAATCACATCCTGAAGTTGGCTGCCACTCAGGATGTGACTTCTGATATTGATGTGCCGGTGAAAGCTAAAAGATGTAAAGTAAAATGAGTCAAATGTACTTCAAGTGCTGCATGAAACTGATCTAGCCATGTGATCTGTAAGCTCTTTGAATCACTAAGGAATGTTTTTTGAATTTATTGATATTTTTTTTTTTTTTTTTCCAAATTTTCAAGAACACTTCAGGTGTTGTACTTGTACTATTTTGGATACACTGTCCTCAGGCTCCAGCCTTGTTTTATATTGATTGTATTAAAACAAAGAAAACAATCTGAAGTTGTTTTTAATTTAGCAGTCTGGCCCACTTGGGACTAGATTTCCCTCAATGTGGCCCCTGAGCTAAAATGAGTTTGACACCCCTGCTCTAGAGAAAACAGGAGGTCCTAACTTCAAAATTAAACGTAGGTAAAATTTTAACTAACTGTTGACATAAAAGTGTGTTTTATATTATTTGCAATATTTGAATGGCTGACAGCTGAAATAGGGACACGCAAAGGCTTCGCGCGCCCCCGCGGGGCCCGTGCACTCTTCAGCAGATCATCACTCAGGCGGGAGGTCCAGAAGCAGCAGCATGCGGGACAAGAAGCCCGGCGCTGATTCCCGAACCGGTATCCTCTCATCCAGAGTCTCTGTCTGAAACGTTTTGAGGAGGTCTGGAAAGTTGTGCGCTCGCACTTCTGTGAAGTTCTGCCCTGACTGGACCGCCGGAACCGGACGGAGGAGGAGATGGAACCCCCCTGCTGTCTCCTGCAGGTCCTGATGCTGCTCCTCTCCCTGCGTTTCTGGATCCAGGAGGGCACGTGCCAACACTTCTACCTCATCCGACCGATTCCGAGCGACTCTCTGCCCGTGGAGGTCCCGAAGGAGGACCCGGATCCGTTTCTGGACCCGAAGGAGAAGGACCTAAATGAGACAGAGCTCAGAATGGTTCTGGGCAGCCACTTCGACCCGGACTTCATGTGCGGTTCCCCGCCAGAGGATCATTACGAGAAGGAACCGGAGCCGGGTCCAAAGCCCTCCCTACCAATTCCCAAAGAGATTCAAGCCATGGAGTTCGAGGTACAGTTCGGCATGAAGCAGAAGTCAAACCGGAAGCTGCGGCGGCGGCTGCAACAGCTGCTATGGGTGCACACGCTGTGCCCGGTTCTGTACGCATGGACCGACCTGGGCCTCCGGTTCTGGCCGCGGTACCTGAAGTCGGGTAGCTGCTATAATAAGCGGTCATGTTCGGTTCCTGAGGGAATGATGTGCAGACCCGCTAAAGCCACCCATCTGACCTTCCTGAGATGGCTCTGCCCGCAGAGAAAGATGCCTCTGAAGTGCTCCTGGATCCCGGTTCTGATACCGGTCATATCCGAGTGCAGGTGTGCCTGTCCGAACCGGGACTGAACACTTTCATTAAAAACAGCATCAGAAATATAATCTGTCAGTTCATTTATAAGGGCAATACACTGTCTGCCCTGAAAATCCAAACCTAAGTTTTCTGATAAACTATCAGCTCAGTAGAAAAAAATTATGCAGATTCCTTCAGTTGGTTAAAGAGAAACAGAAGAACTGATGTTGTATAAATGACTGTTTCTGCTCTTTAATGCTGTGTCTGATGGATACATTTATTATTTTAATAATTGGTCCAAAAACCAAAATATAGCGACCAGTTTTTGATTGACAGCTCACCGAGCCAATCAAAGGCATTGGGCCTGAACACGTTTTCAGACTGAGACTGAGGCAGGGTCAGACGCCAGGTTCTTGTCCAGCTGGATTTTTAACTCGTTCTAAACATCTGTGTGGATGGAGATCTGTCCAGGAACGTTCTAGAAAAAGAACCAGCATTCAGTCTTGATTGTTCTGGACCCAGACTCGGGTTCTGGTTGAAGACTTTTAAATATATGTGTGTGTTGCAAATTCTTATATTGTTTGGCACTTTGTCACTGATTGTTACACAAGAAAATAATTCAGCTTTCATTAAAACAAGCTTTTTCTGAGCTAACTTTTGAAATTAATCCATCAAACAATTTTGGGTTGAAGTATCAGTAATGGTTGTTGTTTCTACAGAAGTTAGTTTTAATGCATGTAGCATTTCTGTTTTTTATAATAAATGTTTTATAAAAGCTCACTGTTCAATGTTAGCAACTCACACTTCAGTGAGCACACCGATTTATGTTCAAGGTTGTTTCTGAGGATTCACATGAACTCTTATCACTGCAGGTTTTCATGTCAAGGTCACAGATCACTTTCATCCACATCTAGCATCTTCTTTCCCACCCTGCAGAGTTCCGTTTCAAAAAGTTTAAAAAAGAACTAAAACCAATATGAAAAATCATTGCTTTTTAAAGAGTTAAAATTTTCATTAAAGAAATGATTAACTCCCAAACACAAGGTGAACAAAGCTGAATATGTAGAGGGACTGACATCATAAAATGTGTAAGCTTCATGTAAAAGCAGAAATCTCTGTTCTGCAGAAAAGGCAAAAATCAACAGAGAACACATTTTTGCAGTTTTCTAATAAAACTAATAAATAACCAAGTTTCTCTGGAACATTTCACCATAAAACACTCATTAATAAAAACACCACCACCTGTTTATTCTGAGTTTGATCATTTTACATTTTAAAACCTTCATATGGATGTTTTGGTGTTTTGGTCAGAAACTCCTCATCAGCAGATGTTCCTCCTCAGATACTCAGGTCAAACTGTACACATTAGAATATCATGCAAAAGGTTTTTTTTTCAGTAATTATACAATGAGACACTCATTACACACAACGTCAGATACGTCAAACATCATAATTGTGATGATTATGGCTTACAACTCATGAACATTCAAAATCTCAGACAATTAGAATATTAAGAAAAGGTTAAACATTTAAAATTGGCCTGTATTAGTTTAGGACCCTCTAGGGTGCTATGACCCCCCAAGGTGCTTTACAACACATCCAGCCATTCACACATACACACACTGGTACTGATGATCTACACTGTAGCCACAGCTGTCCTGGGGTTTACTGACAGAGGTGAAGCTGCTGAGCACTGGCACCACCGGTCCCTTCAAGTCCGACGACCACCAGCAGGCAGTGCGGGTGAAGCGTCTTGCCCAAGAGCACAATGACTGCGACAGACTGAAGGGGTGTGATCACGCAATCCCCCAGTTCCGAGGTGAACGCTCAGCTCCTCTGCCACCTGTTGCCCCAGTTCTCGGCTCAAAGTGTCACACCATTAGCTAATGAAACCAAAACCTGCAAAGGGTTCCTGAGCCTATGGTATCTCAGTCTGAGCTTAATTACTGACATGAATGGACTTCAGGATGATATTCTAGTTTTTCGAGTTTCACATATGATGGCTGTGGTTAGGTTCTAGATTTTACTGCAGAACTTTGTGGTGTCAACAGTGTGTTTTTATTTACTTAATTAATGTCTAAAACCAGAATATTTCATGCTTTGTTTGTTTCTAGTTGTAACCACAACCATTTGTTCTGCGAGTGTTTTGAGTCTGAGCCTCTAAATGTTCAGAGGATCCAGTTTGACACTAAATTTTAAAAAAATCTTCAAAGTGATTAAAACAAGGAACAATCGCAGATAGTTGGAGCTTTCTCTTTAGCAGAAAATAATCAAACATTGAATCTGGAACAGTGTTAATTTTGTTGACAAAATATTTTCGTCTTTTTTTTTCGTCACGAAAATATATTTACAGACAAAAAATGAAACAAATTTTCAAAATAAAAGCTTGGAAAAAGACAAAGACGATAATTAAATTGATTGAAACTTTTAGTCAACGAATGAAAGACGAGACGAAAATCCACGATGACGCTCTTCTACATGGCGCTCTATGGTACGGTGTGCGCCTATTGTGTTGTTGTGAGACGCGAACGTAGTAGAAGACAAGGGGCGTGGCGTGCCGTGAATGTGCGGGACGTGAGCGAAGACAGATCCCGAATAGTATAAAGGGGCAGGTATGCGCGGCATGCTAAACATAGCTCACTGAATATATCGACGGCATAAGAAGAAGGAGTAGAGGAAAATGTTAACTGCTGGGCAAAAAAGAAGAGAAGATGTGTTGTGGAGTCATTTTTCTAATGATAACATTGCTACCAAAACTAAGTGAAAGTGATTCCAAAGAGACAGAAAACCTGCAGTGTCAAGACCTAGGCATGGACAGGATGCCATGTGTCGTCCATACGCTGCAGCTTGTTGTCCACATGATAAACAAGGAGGAAAGCATCAACAGAGTCTTGAACAAAGTCCGATCAATCGTGAAACTTTCGCAAGTCATCAGTCGCAACACAGAAGATTTTGGATGAGTGCGGCCTAACTGTTGTGAATGACTGCCCCATGGTCAAGTACTTATGAAATGGTTGCACGTCTCCTCAAAGTTAAAGAATCTGTTTGTGAAGTAGCAAACAAGATGGGATGGGACTGCTTGCTCTCAAGTGAGTGGCAGAAGCTGAAGTCAATGCAAGAACTTTTGCAGCCTTTTGCTGAACACACACAAACTCTTCAGAGTGACACAATGTCTATGTCATTAATACTCCCTGCTCTCTTTGATTTACTCAGCCATCTGGCAGATGTGGAACAAAACACACGTCGAGATGTTGCTGCTCTAGCACGTAAAATGGAAGGGAATGTGAACCAGCGCTTTGCCTGGGTACTTGATCCCTCAGATGACAAGTTTTCCCCACTTGTAGCAGCTGCTTGCTTTCTCAATTCTATTGTGTGTCAGACCCTCCTCAATGTGGCTGATGATAACATTCAGGAGCTGCTCAAGCAGGCAGAAGGGTATGTTGTTCGGTGCTCTCAGACACAGGAGAACCACTCTGATCTGGAGGAACTGAATGGACCTGAACCGGCACCACCCGCCGCTGCCGCCTCCTCTTCATCATCTGCCTCCTCCTCCTCCTCCTCCTCCTCCAGACAACCAGTCTTTAGGTTTCTCTCCAAATTCGGAGCAAAGCCTAAAACAAAGTCTTCCAAGTGTAGTGTTAAGACAGCAGATAAGCCAGTATAAGGAAGAGCTCTCACAGTCCATCACTTGTGAAACGGGAAAGGAGTTTTGGCTTGGAAAATGTGACACAGCCTGAAACCATTAGCATTCGATATATTGGCAATGCCAGCTTTTTAATCTTTTGCAGAAAGAGTGTTCAGTATCACAGGTGACCTCACTAGAGGGAAACGCAACCGAGCAAAGGTCACACTAGCACAAAGTGCTTTTCTCAAAATGAATCGCAGCAAATAAATATTCACACTGTTTGGTTGAGCCTGTGTTGTAACAAGTGAATATCTACAGACTCAGGGTTAACATGTTTAAATTTGCTGTTCTTGTAAACTCTTGTTGTGCAATTGCTAAAAAGAGCACCTTTGTAATTTCCAGTGTGCTTTTTGTTTTTTATTAAACACGTAAGTGTTAAACATGTGAAGTGTTTTTTTATTCAAATATTCTATGTTCTTAGCTGTGTGTGCTATATCTGATCAGTGGTGGTTAAGAGTTTGGACCCTGTGTATTAAATCACACTAGTTTTTCCGTGCTCTACACAAAAATAGGAAATTACTTCATTAGAAAAAATATATGCATTTTGTTGACTAAAATTGCTTATTTTCATCGACTAAAATGGGACTAAAACTAAAATAAATCTAATGACTAAAATTGGACTAAGACTAAAATTAAGTTTTAGCCAAAAGACTAAGACTAAAATAAAATTCAAATTTCCTGTCAAAATTAACACTGATCTGGAAGAACAGGTTAAGTGGGGGTTTTAACATCTCTGGCTCTATTTGGGATGGACAGTGGATTCAATCAGATCTCTGTTGGATGCCATGTGGCCACAGGTCCAAAACCCTGGTCCTATATGTCCTTGGATCAGTGTTCTGATGTCCAACAGAGATTTTAGAAACATCTGCCTTCATGACCACTTTTGTTCCAAGGACATCCAAAGGCTACATTTGACTCCCATTACAACGTTAAGTTCTGGACCGGTCTGCTGCTGGAATTCCTGTTTCAGCCACACTTATACTGATACTCTGTTCTGTTATTTTTATCTTTTTACTCTGACTGCAGATCTAATTTCCATAAATGCAGAAAATAAAGAAAAAGCTCCTCCTTTCAGGAGATCACCTACTACTTCTCATCCAACCTGAGTGACCCTTTGGGCAACATTTTCTGTTTGTAATACAGAGTAACCGGAAAACAACTTGTACACGTTGTGATTTAAACAGTTATATTATTGTTTGCACACGCATTCACACGCACAGCTAATCCGGCCACCAGGGGGCAGCAGATTGCATGGATCCCCATCCCTGCAGGTTGTGGTGTCACACTGCCCCACACTGTTCAGTGTTTGCTTGGGCACCGAGATGTGAGGGCCCCTCTGTTGACTGTTTACTCGACTTATTTTGGGGAAATTCCACCATCTCGTCTCGGTTTGGACCACTGAGCAGACCTGCAGCTTTAATGGATGTAAGCTTCTGTTATACATGATGATGTTTCAGTCACCTGAAGAGGCTGGGGGCTGCTGTTACCATGGCAATGATGTTATAGCATCCTCTGGTCGTTTGATTGACATGGTTAGTGGATTCCTGAACGTTTTGATTACACAGATTTTACAGTCCAGTCTCACTCACCCAGGACTATTGGTGAACATGCCACAGTGAGGGAGTTCATTGAATCCAACTTTGGAGTTTCAGTGAAACAAACTGTTGTGCACAATAACCTAATAAACTTTAAATCAATGTGATTAATGTAAAATACTAACAGCAGCTCCACTGAACACCAGCAACAATCAAATACATTATAGATCTAAAATTTAACTCATATTATTCTGAACCTCAGCAATTCTGGTCTCTGATCGTTGAAGCTGAAGAAGAAGAAGAGAAGAAGAAAACATCAGGTGAACACTGAAGGTGTGCTGACGCTTCTACAGTTACTTGACAGCCAGCAAAGTTGATTCATCATCCCATAAATGTCAGAACCAAACCAAACTCCATCCATAACCAGATGAGTTAACACTGATAAACAGCAGCTTCACACACACACCATGATTTTATGCAATCAAATAACAAATGCACATCTAAGTATCAGCAACATTCCTTCAGTTTGGGAAAAAATACTTCAAGATAGTCGGCCTTGTGAGTGGATTGTTTGAAGTTTCAGCCAAAGTTTCAGAGTTTCTTCAATAGATGTGAATCAAACAGGTACCCACATTTGGCAGCCTCAGTTTTAAAACACAACAAATGTAGATACACTTATTTGCCATCGTAAACAATTACTGCTCCATCCCTTTACTGAACACATGCATTTTGTTTAAAAGTTGTGTAAAAACATTTTAATTTTTTATTTTGTATTATAATCTGTCTCTCTGAGTTTTTCATGCACTGAACATGATTAGTCGCCTACACCTGTCTCCTGTATTAGCTGATAGAAAATACTGTGAAACTGTAGGATTTATGTGACACCACACTGCCACTTAACATTTATGGACACATCTTGACTCACGACGGGGAAGGCTGTTGTTGTTTTAGCGTCCAAGAAACAAGAGGATGCTAATTGTTAGCATTAGCGTATCCACCACATGGCAGAAGCTCCCCCAGGCTTGTGTTGGTTCTGTCAGAACAGAGACATCTGCTGGTAAATTCATGAACAACATGAGCACACTCCTTTTTAACTTCAGCTTTATTTCCAAATCCTTCTAACGGCAGAGGCACACACGATCTGAGGCGGATCAGGAATATGAGCACCAGATAGATATCAGATATCACATTATGAAAAAAACATATTTACAAATATAATTTAACATATATTCAACTCCAGAACACAATGGTGTATTCAAATGGTACAAAACTGGCAAGTAGAGGTGATGATGAGACGTCTCCATCAGCTGATATTTGTACTGTGCTTAGTGCAAGAGATGAGAACACGAGAACAAACCCGTCCTTTGGTCCAAACCGAGAACCCAAACAGGATGGTTGATTAAACAAACATACTTTGTTAATCTTATATTTGTTTCACACATGCGGTTCTGGATAAAGTTCTGAATGTTTACATCAGAGGAGGTGAAGAGGAGGCAGTGGAGGTCCAGTTGTAGGAGTCCAGAGAGAGCCTGAGGCACGGGAGAGGAGGTGTTCCGTCCATCTGAAGGCTTAAACCTGGTTTCTACAGCCTGAACTCTGACAGAATAACACTTTGTAAGATTTAACTCCATTACGGATGGAAGTGGTTCAACTGAAGATGTGGCTGAAAGCTTATTCATTTAACTGAACACCAGTACATCAATAAGCTGTAAATCCTGACGAGTTCACAGGTAAGCCAACTTTGGTCTAAGAAGACATCTGTCCTGAAAAGAGCATTTCAAATGAACTACTGGGGAATTTATAAGAACAATCATTTGATGAGAAAAAGCCCAAAGAAGCCAAAAGACCTTTGTTTGAACATAAAATAATTCAGGAGTCCTAACAAAAGAAAGAAAATTGCACAAACTACCATTTCTACTATAATCTGCTTAATACTGTTTCTAATTTGTGTCTCACCTTGGTCAGAAGGTTTTTTTTTTTTTTTTTGAGAAAAACACAACCATGGAGAGTTTTGGTTCTGAAGAACTTGGAACCCATAAAACCAATGTTCATGTTTCATTTGCTTCCCGTTAAAACTGTTTTTCAAAGGAATAAACAAAAAGTTTACTACACAACTTTTGGGGTGGGAACATTATCCTCTCTTGCAAGGTGTGTGTGTGTGTGAGAGAGAGAGAGAGAGTGAGAGTGAGAGAGAGAGAGAGAGAGAGAGAGAGAGAGAGAGAGAGAGAGAGAGAGAGAGAGAGAGAGAGAGAGAGAGAGATCTGAGTAGGGAACCTGTTAGATGATAATTTGACACCAATGTATTTATAATTTTCTTTTAAGGAGCCAAACTTTGGTATTTTGTTTAAGATCGCTTAAAATCAAAAATTAAAGTTTGATAGCCAGAAACAGTATTTTAGCTCCAACAAACCAGTTTTCTAACTTTTCTAGTTTCTTCAGATTTATTTGAGTCACAATGAGTAGCATGGTTTCAGAGTTGAACCAAAAACTCCAAGAAAACTTAAGAAAGTTTAACCTGCAAACATTGATTTCTAAGTTAAAAAAAAAACTTAGACATTGTGTATTATCTGTAGTAAGAAAAATAATCTCTAGAAAAAAAGTGTTACTTAAAATAAGATAAATATTCTTAGATATGACCCAACTTTCTTGTTTTGAGTAAATAAATCTGCCAATGTGGTAAGCAAATGTTGCTTGGCTAAAAATCTTAAAACTAGTAAAAGAATCCAATTTTGAATCAATACTAAAACAGGATGCGATCAAGGCTATAACAGGACGGGATCAGGACTACAACAGTATGGGATCGGACTACAACAGGATTGGATCAGCACTAAAACGGGATTGGATCAGGACTACAACAGGATAGGATCAGGACTACAACAGTATGGGATCAGGACTACAACAGGATTGGATTAGGAATAAAACAGGATGGGATCAGGACTACAACAGAATTGGATCAGGACTAAAATGGGATTGGAACAAGACTACAACAGGACAAGATCAGAAGTAAAACAGGATCAGATAAGGACTAAAACGGGATTGGATCAGGACTAAAACGGGATTGGATCAGGACTACAACAGGATAGGATCAGGACTACAACAGGATTGGATCAGCACTAAAACGGGATTGGATCAGGACTAAAACGGGATTGGATCAGGACTACAACAGGATAGGATCAGGACTACAACAGTATGGGATCAGGACTACAACAGGATTGGATTAGGAATAAAACAGGATGGGATCAGGACTACAACAGGATTGGATCAGGACTAAAATGGGATTGGAACAAGACTACAACAGGACAAGATCAGGAGTAAAACAGGATCAGATAAGGACTAAAACGGGATTGGATCAGGACTTGAGCAGCACCCTATCTGGATTTTAAACAGGGCCAAACCAGGCCTTAAACAGGAATGTGAGTATAACTAAAATCACAATGTAACAGAAATAAAACAAGCCGCTAAAACCTCAAAGACCATGGCTGGTGCGACAGAAACTCCAGAGACGATCAGGACTAAAAGATTTTAAAGACCAATGATTGAAACTTTAGAAACATATATAAATATATTAGAATAAAATTAATTCTTGTCTAATGAAAGAGGTTTGCTTTGATTGTGCTAATAAGGAAAAGTCAATCATATGGGGGGAAATTACATTTATAAATCTCCACTCTCATCAGATTAACAAGAACAAAGTTTAAAACTTCGAGGGATGCACCAGCGATTCCTCATGCCATCTTTTCTGCTCCTTCTATTGCTGCTAGTGCCACCTACTGGAGCTGATGTTCACTCGGAGAAAACCAGAAATCCTCCAGTGGCTAAAAATGAGAAGGCCGAATGTTTTAAGATTCCAAAACAAACCAAATATTTTTAACTATTTGTTATTTGAAACAGAATTAGTTTTATGAGTACTTTAGCTGACAGATGCTTCTGGACTCATTAATAAACCAGTCAGCCTGTTGGTTCTGACTTCAGGTGTGAACGGGTTTAAAATCCGAACTTGTCGCTGTGTGTTTTCTGATGTGACTATGTGTGCTATTGTGATCTTCTAAGTGTTTAGTCAATGCTGTAGGAACCCTGAGTGGCTGCAGGAAGTCTAAATAGTCAATGGTTCCGTGAAGTGAAAAACCCCACGCTGGTTGGTGACTCTTTCACCGTCACCGTGATGAAGTTGGCCGTGACGTCAGTGACGAAGACGTGCTCCAGAAGGCTCCGTGCCGGCCTCCAGTCCGTTTCTGTGTCTGACTCGGTGGCGTTGTCACCGAGGCTTGGTCTACTGTCGCTGGGGAAGAGTGAGGGGTCACGTTCCGACTCACTGCTGCTGGTGTCATCAGAGTCACCGGTGCTGAGCTCATTCAGGCTGCGGTTCTGAGAGCTCAGCCCATGTTTACGCTCCTCCTGCCTACCCAGCCGTCCTGTTTCTGCAGCTCCCCCTGCTGTCAGACTAGAGCGCTGCGCTCCAGCTGCAGATCCTTTCCCGACGATGCTGCTGGTGCGTGAGCTCGCGGCCCCTTGCAGGCTGCTGCTGTTCGATGTCTTGCTGACGCTCTGCAGGTTGAGTGCTCGGAGGTTTAACGCCTGATTTGTTCTCTCTCGAGATGTTGATGAAGAGGACGGTTTGGTGAAACTGGAGTTCTGCTGCTTGTGTTGAACATGGCCTCCATGACACCCCACTCCTTCCTGTCTCCTTTGACCCATCTGAGGGTGCTGCAGTGCTGCTGGACCTCCCCCAAAGCTGCTGAGACCAGGTGAGGCTGCACCGCCTGCTTTCAGAGAAGATCTGCTGCTTCCTGTTTCTGAGATGGATCGCCTCAGTTCAGAGCTCTTGTGTGAAAGACTGACTTTGTTGTGGGAGGAGGTAGACAGGGAGCGGTTGATCCAGACGCAGTTGAGGGATCCGGGTTTAGAGGTGGCACTCGGAGAGAAGGAGCTGGAGGAGCTCTGGGAGGTGGAGGATCCCTCGTCTCTGGAGCTCCTGCTCAGACCTGTGTAGGTGAAGCTGGCAGGCTGCAGAGGCTTCTTCACACCGAGCCGTGGATCGTCTCTGGGCAGTCTGATCGGCTGATGGTGGCGAGGAGGAGGAGGAGAAAGAGGAGGAGGAAGAGATGGACTCTTCGTCTGCCGTAAAGCCTTCAGGTCCGGGTGCAGTGGTTTCCTCCCACGCTTCTTCTTATAGGGTGGGTCAGGTTTGGCCAAAAGGATCTGCGGCCTCTTCTGAGGGACCGGGTGAAGACGAGAGCTCGGTCTGACCTTCTTAACATGATCATCATCGTCATCATCATCATCCTCCTCTTCCTCAGAGGATGAGGAGGGCGACGACGAGAGGCCGGATGAGGAAGATGAGGAGCGGCTGTCTTTTGTGGAGGTGGGTGGAGGCTGAAGGAAAGATGAAAACAGATGAGTGGAGGCGAATCTGTAAATGGAGTCAAAAAGGCAAGAGAACTTGGTTTTGGTTTTTACCACAATCTTTCGAGGTCGTCCTCGTGGACGCTTCCCTTTCTTCTGAAACAGAAGCTCTCGTTCTTGTTCCCTGAAAAAATGAACATCAACAGAAAACTTTAGCTGCAGCACAGAAACAGAAGACCACTGCTACAAATTCTACTGATTCATTTAGTCAAAGATAAATCAGATGTGGTTGCAACTTGTGTTCATATTTGGATCTAACAAATCCTTGATTCAGAGTGTCTATGTTCTATTAACACACCAGTAAACATAGCATTCGTCACTAAAACTGATCTATCATTAATACATTTTATAAATGTGAGTCCAGTCTCCACAAACATTTTTTAAATATTCTGTTGTGTTAGAACTGGTTGTTTAAATCTACGACACATCAGCAGCACTCACCTCTTATGAAATGCTGCCAGCAGCCTGGGGTCCAAAATGTTCTCCTCGGGTTCCCAGCTGTTGTGTCTGAAAACATGAATCACCTTTATTAACTGATTTAACGGAGATTTGCACTATCCATTTGCAATAATTCATGTTATAAATCAATAATTCACAAGGAAACCACAAACAAAATCTGACCCACAAACAAAAACAGATAAACAATCAACAACATCTAGCCTATGACAGATACCCACAATATTACAGCTGCACAAGATGACATACTAAGAAAACAGCCAGCACATTCAAAACGAAGTTTCAGCTCAGGCTGATTTCAACATCAGCACCGTATAATCACACAAAAACTATACTGTAATCGTTATTACAAAGACGGAAAGTCCGTTTGGGCTTCAAGCTCCGGTAAACTATATTTAATTTGTTTGATTTCCATTTGAAATATTTAGAAACACTGAGGCCAGTTTTTACATTTTAAAGGAAATAGCTCTAATTTAAAAGTAAACAAATCTGATGTCTAGGACGATCAAGTGGCCTGAGATCGTTTAGAGCTGCACTCTTCAGGTTCTGGCTCGGTTACTATACTCGGTCCAACGGAGGCTACGGCTGGGATTTATCCAGCCCCAGTTCAGACAGCCCGGTTCGGGTGTCCAGGTCCCGGCAGCTACCGAGCCGCCGCCGGGCTTTGTTCGGTTAGCCTCGGAGGCTAACGGCTACTCACTTGGAGGACCAGCCGCTCCATTTTACCAAATACTCGAACTTTCCCTGTGGAGACAAACATAATCAGAACCGGAGCGAAATACTGGAGTCCGACCGAACCGCTGCCTCGATTTTTACCTTCCTCTGTCGTTTGCTAAGGATACATTCGGCATCGAACACCTGACCCACCGTCACCCCCTCCATTACTGCTACAGCGGAGCAGTTTGACTGCTCTCGGCCACCGTAGGGAATCTCAGTTGTTTATTTTGTTTTTGACTTTAACGACCAAGCAGAAATTTAGCAAATCAATAGGTACCAAAGCTGTTTTCTGTTGAAGAAGAGGGAAAAAATCTTTGTGTATACACCTCCTCCACCTCATCTTCTTCCACCACCTCCTCCTCCTCCTCCTCCTCCTCCTACTACTACTACTATTATTATTATTAATAATAATAACAACTTATAATTGTTGTTGTTGTTGTTATAGGCATACCATAATAAAATATTTATAAGAAGAAGAAGCAATGATCTTTTATATAGCGCCTCTCAATATTTTGGAAAAGGTTGTTGCTAAACAACGCCCAGCTGCTCTTGATAAACATAACATATATGATAGTTTCCAGTCAGGTTTTTGTAGAGCTCATTCTACTGAAACAGCTCTGACTTTCTGACTCACAGTGATGCAGGGGACTGTTCTGTTCTGGTCCTGCTGGACCTGACTGCAGCCTTTGACACTGTTGACCATCACCTGCTACTGGAGAGGCTGAGAGACTGCAGGCCTATCAGGATCTGCTCTGGAGTGGTTCTCCTCTTATCTGTCTGAGCGTTCCTTCTCTGTGGCTGTCTCCAGTTTCAATCCTCCATCACCTCCCTCAGCCATGGTGTCCCACAAGGTTCGGTGCTGGGGCCTCTACTCTTCCTCCTCTACGTGCTTCATCTTCAGCATATTCACGTGTCTGAGCAGAACCTCCCTGAACCGTCTACAGGTGGTTCAGAATGCCTGTGCTCGGCTTCTGACCAAGTCCTCCAAACACACCAACATCACCCCGCTTCTCCTCCAGCTTCATTGGCTGCCAGTCAACTTCAGGGTTCATTTCAACGTCCTGATTCTGATCCATAGGGCCTGACATTGACAAGCACCATCTTACATTGGTGATCTTCTTAGTCCCTACACCCCCAGCAGGTCCCTGAGGTCCAGTGATCAAAGCCTACTGGTTGTGCAGCGCACCAGGCTAAAGACCAAAGGTGACAGATCATTTGCTGCTGTGGCCCCCAGACTCTGGAACTCTCTCCCCCTGAGCCTGAGATCAGTTGACTCAGTGGTCTGCTTTAAAAATCAGTGAATCAGGAGAAAAACTGAGTTGGTAGAAAGAGCAGAACACAGGGTGTTGATGTTGTTGGAACAGATGTTTTTATTAACTTTCTCATTTTACTCACTGATCAGACAAGTTTGTTCACTATACCTATAGGTGGCAGTAAAGAGCCTCGTTGTGTCGTCAAGAAGAAGACTACAGAGCGGAACTTTTTCGCGGAACCTTCCTCACGGAGAGGGACCGTATAATATGTTACACTGCTGAGTGTTTAATTAACTGTTGGCTGTGGAGCACCTCATCATTAGGTAAAACATCATTAGTATACTTTACCATCCGAATCGAACCGTGTTCGTGATTAGTTGTTTTTTTCGGTGTTTGTTTATAATGAGTTATTTTCGCAGGTCAGAAAAGTGACAATAAAACACACGAGAGACTCCTGAAAATGACCCCAGGTCAGCTCCCATAAATCAAATCGTTGCGTTAATGTTGTTGGATTACACCTCACCGGTATATTTTTGTTTTTGTGTCACCAGAGTAGCGTTCTGTTCCATCGTATAAAGAATTCGGTTTTAAAAGATCCCACCAATACACAACGCTTTTTGTAATGTCCAATATCAAATTCTTATTTTCACTGAATAGTGATATTGTAATTTCTTTGATTGGAAAGATGAAAAGGAATCAATACAAATACTGTAAAAACGTGGTTTGTAACAATCTTAAAACACTGGAAAGGTTTGGTTTCACACCTTCGTTCTTCAATTCAATTCAAAAATACTTTATTAATCCCAGAGGGAAATTGATTGTTGTAGTAGCTCAGAATAATAATAATAATCAAGTCATCAAAGAGTTGTTGTATATTACAATGGCTGTTGGCAGGAAGGATCTCCAGTAGCGGTCAGTGTTGCAGCGAAACTGAAGAAGCCTCTGACTGAAGACACTCTTCCGTTGTCGGACAGTCTTGTGAAGAGAATGCTCAGGGTTGTCCATCATTTTCTTGATTCTCTGAAGAATCCTTCTTTGCATTATCTCCTCCAGTGGTTCAGAAACTGCCAAAACTCTGGCTGAGTTCTTGAAAGGGCTTGGAGTTCCTCCATCTTGTCGTCCAGTGATCTCACATTGCCTATTATGATCGATGGAAGAGATGGTTTGAATTTCCTCTTTCTCTGTCTCCGTTTTGCTCCCGCTCTGCACCCACGCTTCTTGCGTGTTAGCTCATTTGGGATTTGTGGCTTCAGTTGAGGTATTATTTCAGCCTTTCCAATGTTAATCAGCTGCTCCTGATTGTAAACCAGCTTGTTGCCATGGTTACGCATCATAACAAATGCTCAAAAAGTGAAAAAAGCTAAAAAATAGCAGTAAAAATCCTCCAAGCTTGACAGCACCAGAAACAGAAAAGTAAAGTGTCCAAAAAAATACAGTTTTTCTTGAGAAACTAGAAGAAAAAATGCCCAAGAAAAGGCAAAACTTACATATAGTCAACAGAGCTACTCCAGCATGCCCAGAGCAGCGAGGTCCGGGAAAAAAAAAACACTGTACACTTAAATTAGCCTCTTTTCTATTTATTGTTGTAGAAATCAAATGACTGATTCTATTATTGTTAGATGATTACTACTTTTATCCGATTCTCTGTGAAGACGACGCTGCAGAGCAGGTCTATGACTGATAGAGTTCCTGTGTGTTTTCATTCATCCTGGTAATGAGTTTAGGATCGTTGGATACATTGACGTTAAGATTGTGATCATCACAAATTGCACTCTCGGTAAATTTCTCCATCAATATTAAATTCTAACTTTTCTAAATAAACAAGGTTTCCTCTAAAGTTCATGTTGACAGTAGACTTCCTGTTCTGTTTGTCCTACAGGTGAGTTTTTTAGGTGTGATGCTGCTGCTGCTGCCACTCATGCTGAGGCCATCTCTCTGCTGCCCTTTGACCTCACCGCTCCTAAGTAGATTTATCAGGACACTGCCCAGCAGCTCTATTCAGGGACTGCGCTTCCAGGCTGAGCTCTTTCTACAGCGGCGGCCTCCATCTCACCTCCAAACACGGAGCAGAAGCAGGAAGTCAGGAGGTCTGGATGAGGAGTGGAGGAGGAGGAACAAGACCGTGCTGATGTATATTGCTGCTGCTGGGGTGGGAATGATCTGCCTGTCGTACGCTGCAGTGCCGCTCTATCGTCTCTACTGCCAGGTGAGCCTCTCTTTCTCTCTCACACACTCACACACACCAGCAGCTGTGCTCTTCCACCACTCTACTTGTCTGCCAGGCAACAGGGCTGGGTGGGACTGCTGTAGCTGAACATAACACAGATCTGGTGGAAACCATGAAGCCAGTAAAGGAACGCATCATCAAGGTGGCGTTTAATGCTGACACACACGCCAGCATCCAGTGGAACTTCAAACCACAGCAGACAGAGATACTTGTAAGAGTTTTTTTCTCCTTCTTAAGTTTACAGAAACTTTCTGAACATTGCTTAGTAACAACCTCCTGATGCAGGTGGTACCAGGTGAGACGGCGCTGGCCTTCTACAAAGCAAAGAACTCCACTGATAAACCCATCATTGGCATTTCCACATACAACGTGGTGCCCTTCGAGGCTGGACAGTACTTTAACAAGATCCAGGTGAGTTTCAGGTGCAGCTATAGGGACACACCTGCAGCAGGTGGAGGTGTTGGTTAGATCAGACTAACATCTCACTGAGATTGTGTAAAATATCAACGAATGGGTTCAAATGTGGACATTATTGAGGGGATGTGACGTGAGTGCAGCTTTTTCCCTCTGAGGTTTACTAGATGAGTCTACTGACAGAGCAGAAACTTTTAAAAGCAGCAATAAGAATGCAGACTGTGGTGAGAAGCATCATGTAAAGGTTTGAGAAGATGTTTTAGTGAGAAATAAATCCACGGCAAAGCCATGATGGAGGTCAGTGACCGGTCTGGAGATCTGAGGGAAAGTCCAACAGGAAGCATTTCGTCTTCTCGTCTGGAAGCGTAACGATCGTCAGACAGGTGGAGGGGACTTTAATCTTACGTTCACATGTTTTTATTACAGGAAAAAATTTCTGAAGAGACCGAATTTTTCACATCAGCGGTTCTTTAAATCTGACTCTGAACAAATTCAGGGTCAGAAGTACAATCTTATGTTTCTGAATCTTTGCTTGTTTTAGTTTTACAAAGCCCAAAATAAACATGTTCCTCACAATAATGGTGAATTACTGAAAAAACAATGAATACATAGAAATATGAAGGTGAGAGCACAACTCTTTTCTCATTGCAGTGTTTCTGCTTTGAGGAGCAGCGTCTGAACCCTCACGAGGAGGTCGACATGCCGGTCTTCTTCTACATTGACCCGGAGTTTGACGAAGACCCCAGAATGGCGCGAGTTGACACCATCACGCTTTCCTACACCTTCTTTGAGGCCAAAGACGGTCAGAAACTTCCTCTTCCTGGATACAGTTACAACTGACCCAGTCTCACCTCAGAGTGAGGAGGAGGAATGGGAGGAAACCGTGTCACGATGCTGTCGTTTTCCTCTACAAGTGGAAACTTTCTGAAACTTAAACGGGAGGAACACTGACATGAGAACAGGGTTCCAGCTCCATGTGCTGTCAGGAGTTTGATTTCAGAAACAAAAGTGAAAATGTTCTTACTTGAATTTAGGAGCTTGGTGAGTAAAAATGATCTAAACTGAACTAAAAAAGGAGGGTTGATTTTTATGTTTTACCAAACATAATTTTCTTTTTATGCAGTAGAAAAACTGTTCTAATGATGACAGATTGGAAACATGAGACGACATCTGAATTTCAAGCTGATATGTTTGTAGTGAAGACTTGAAGCTGCGGGTTGTTGGAGGCTTCTGGAGTTTCTGATGAATATTCAAACGCAGTTGAATAAACTCTAAAAAGGTCTTTTCCTGCAGATCCTCATTGAAAATGCATCGGCTTATTTGTTTTCTTGTTTCTGATGAACGTGTAGGTTTAAACAACATCGACGTGTTTGTGTAATGTTGCACTGAAATTGCAAATAAATTGTTATTTAAAGATTATGACAAATAAATTTTAATAATGTACAAGGGTCCATGTGGATGGTTTTCTGCATTAGTTTAGTAGAAGCTGCACCAAAACCGAGGCTTTTATCTGCCAGTGACTGGCAGCACAATCAGCTCTCACCGACTGAGTAAATCTTTCTGTAGGAAAACAAAAAGAAAAATGCATTATTTGTTTTCATTCTAAATTTTCTGTTTGTTTTTTATGCAGGTCTTCATATACATGGTTTACGAACAAGAAGAGACAATATATACATATTGAAGTCAATACTTTTTTTCCTAACATATATTTGACACTTATTATTTGAGCAGTCTCTGATGCAAACGATGCATTTCTACAGCCTAACTACTGTTTTATGACTTATTTGATGATAAAGTAATTTTTTCCTATTTGGCCCACTTTCTCGGCTCCAATAACTGACTATTTGCTGTGTTTTTCTTTATCTGTACAGAAATAATTTATTTAATTGAATTCATCAGAAAAAAAATCAACCATCTCATGGAAAGTCAAGTGCCACGCTCAACTTCTGCTTCGTCTAATGCTTTTACTTTGAAAGGCTAAACAACATCTTAAAAACATAACCACTCATAAAGGCCAATCATGTGTGTCCCTCTGGTTTGATTGACACCTCTAAGCTCCAATCAGAGCTCGGGATAGCCTTAGCAACTCAACCGATGAGCCAATCAGAATGAGGGATACAGTCCCTCCCATCCTCACTCCTCCCCTGAAACAGGGAGGCGGGACAGAGTGAGGAGCTCTGCCAGCTGCTTCTCCACTCCGGGAGTCAAGGATGAACGGTACCGCCTTCACTGATGCGTGAGAGATGGAGTACTGACTGGACCGCGTCTGGTGTGTAACCGAGGAGCGTCATTATTTACTCCTCTTCCTCTAGTGGGGAGGAAGAGGAGCAGCTTGTGATAATGGGATTCCGAGGCTGTGATCAGCTGATATGATGAGCCTCAGGACCAGTCCAGTCAGAGCCTACGACTTCCTGCTCAAATTCCTCCTGGTGGGTGATAGTGACGTTGGGAAGGGGGAGATCCTGGAGAGCCTTCAGGATGGAGCCTCAGAGTCCCCGTATGGCTACGACCTGGGTGAGTGACTGCAGGGTGGGGGGTCACAGGGTCAGCGCACCTGATAGAATGATGGATGCAGATCAGTGCAGCCAGACTTTCGTGTAATCTTTAAAACTTGTCTTAGCCTGCCGCCATGTGGAGGTCAAAGGTGAGGAGGTTAGAGGTGAAAGGATGAAGGACAGCGTGATGGTGACATCTGGTCTGAGTCTGAAATCAGAGTTCAAACCGCAGAAATCAGTTTTATAGCCAACAGAACTAATATTGCATCTCCTAAATAATGTACACCTCACTGATGGAGACATTAGCATAAAAACCCAGTCTTCCTGCTGCAGGAAGAACACAGACAGAGTCTGAGAAAAACACTTTCTTAAAGCAGAATGTCCCAGTAACAACTCTAGTTACTGTACGTAAGCAGCCCTGTGACTAAACTCTGATGGTGGAAAACTGGAAGGTCTCAGCTCTGATCTGCTGCTTCTGGGTCACGATGGCAGACAGACACATAGTTGTGGTTCTGGCTCTCTGGTCCTGAAGGGGCTCCAGATAGGCTTCAGCCAAGTCCAGAGAAAAGCTGCAGAACCGCAACCACACAGGGAGGACTTTAGTACCCTGTTTGCTTGAAAAACCACAAACAGTTTAATGTTTTAACTCATAATCTGTAACTAAAAATGCTCGTCAGGTTTTGAGCTGGACCCGGAATAAACAGCTTCACGTGTGTGTGCGTGCGCGTGCGTTTCTGTGTGTGCACGCGTGTTGAATTAAGTGACGATGCTGTTTATAAAGGTGACTCATTCCTTTTGTTGGGTCCCAATCCAACACAGGAGAAACACACGTGTGGGTTTAAATCACACGTCCTCAGGATGTCCATTATATAAACTTCAGAATTTTCCCTTTTTGCGCTGAGAAATATTTTTTATTTTTGGTTTTGTTGCCATGCTGTTGGACGAGAACCCAGAGGAGGATTTATTTGGTCCTTCTGTGTTTCAGGCATCGATTATAAGACGACGACCATCCTGCTGGACGGGAGACGAGTCAAGCTGCAGCTCTGGTATGAAAACACACTCAAGCTGCTGTCACCACAGCGTGTGATCAGCAGCAGCAGAGGGGCTGGTCGTGTAACAGCAGGGGAGGTTCTGGACCCAGTCCAAACAGGAAGCGTGTGAGGCTGCTCCAAGTTAATAAAGATCATTTTCAGGTGATTCAGTTTCATACTGGCAGCAGACGACTACTGCAGGAAGATTTATTCATCAGACGTCGAGTTTGAGTTTCTTCTGCAGCGATTCTGAAGAATCATGCAAACAGATTAGTTCCATTTAATTTTTTAGAAACATTCAGAGGAACAGGGAAGACTTTTCAGCTCATCTTTCAGAAACAAAATAAAAACATTTTCTGAAAATGAGAAAAATAAACTATAGCATCATCATCTATAACCCACTCATTCCTCAGTAGGGTTACAGGGAGCTGGTGCAGTCACCGGGCCAGAGACGGGGGACACTCTGGACAACCATTCACTCACTCACTCACTCACTCACTCACTCACTCACTCACTCACTCACTCACTCACTCACTCACTCACTCACTCACAGCCAGGAACATTACAGAGTCCCCAGGCATATCATGCATGTTTGGGTCTGTGGGAGGAAACCAGAGCAGCCTGAGAAATCCCTCACATGCTAACTCCACACAGAATGGTCAGAGCTGGGATTTAAACCTGCAACCTCCTTGCTGCAAAGTAACAAACCGTGCTTCCACTGTTTAAATCTGCAGGTATTTAAAATATCTATTTCTAATGACAAAATCATTTACTAAATCCTTTGATGTAAACCCTTCGTTGTTTCAGTTTAATGTTAGGAAGATTAAAACAAGTTAATCCAACAGTTTGACAGCAGCAGGAAAGACTTTCATCCATCAGCGCCTTCAGGGGAACAGCTTGGACTGGGCGGGACAGGTGTGATCTCTGATCCTTCAGATCGCATCCAGAACCATGCTGCGTAACCAGCTGACAGAACCCCACGGCCCGAGCTCATTTGGTTTTACAACAGTTACATTCACAAACTCAGCTGAGCAGAAATAAAAACCTGGGGTTGACCCGGTCCAGATGCAGCGTCAGCCTCTCTGGGATCCATGTGGGCTTGGCCATCTCATAGTGGAAACATGATTAAATGGATCAGAACTCCAAAGCTTTGTTGACAGAAATGGACCCTGTGGTTCTGTTGGGGTCATATAAAAGGTAATAAACAGGTTTTAACATCACCTGAGAAACAGCTAATCAAAACTTGCTGATTCGTCCGTATGTGTGAAAATCTGTCAAGCCTCATTTGGTTCTGATCTTATGAGGAACTTTTAGAGTCTCAAATCAGAAGGTTTGATGTTGAAGCCAGTGAGATGCTCAGTGTTTTTCTTCTGGTTTTGGTTCGGACATGAGCTCCTGTAGCGCTGATGGTTTGGACTCAGTTCTGCTTCTACCTGACCTCCTGAAAACCAACATCTAAACCTTCTCTGGTCTGGCAGGATCCACTGAGAAGCCTGTATCTGAAACAGAAGAACTGATGGGATCCATGTTTGGACCAACAGGGTTCTGGATCGGCTGCTGTGTGTGTGTTTTTTTGAGGCCGTTTACGTGTCGATTTTGGTCCAACTGACCAAGTTAAATTAAACTCAGGCTAGGGCCAAAGTCAGATTAAACAGATTTAATCTGTTGCATCTAGATGCTTCTAGTTCTGGTGTCTCTGCAGCTGACAAAACACAGTCTGACTGAGTCCTAAAATAGAGTTCTACACTTCAGTTCTGAATCATTCTGCAGGCCCATTTCTCATCTGTTATGTCTCTGTGTTTGTTCTGGTGGGGAAGGGATTGTTCTTAAAGACAAAATCCTTTTTTTGGTGAAGCTGAGATCTGACCTGTTTGTTTCAGGGACACGTCCGGACAGGGTCGGTTCTGCACCATCTTCAGGTCTTATTCCAGGGGTGCACAGGTAACAAAAATAAAGGTTTAACAGGAAATCAGAAACAGAAAGTTATCATTTGTAGTTTATGGATTAACCCTTTGATGCATGAATTATGAAATCTTCAACCATGATTTTTTTAACAATTTTTTTCATTCGTCTTTAGGTGTGAATGAAACAAATTTCAACAAATATTTTTTGTAAAATTTTATAATTTACAAATATTTTATTACATGTCCATCTCAGTGGACAACGTGCATTCTGAGCATGAAATATGTTGCCTTGGCTTACTGAAGTGCAAATGGAGGAGATTAAATGCAATAAAGTCTTCAACAGCTGTGCTTAATAGCAAAATCAAATAAATAATTTTGAGTACCTGTCCACTGTAGTGACCATTATGCATCAAAGGGTTAAATTAATGAATAAAACTTTGCGATTGAACTAAAAAAATGCTTTATTATTCCTAAAGGTGACCTAAATGTACTTATATTGAAGTTCACATAAACCATCATTGTGTGTGGTTTTAGCTGTGAGCAGGAAGGATCTTCAGTTTCAGCAGATCTGATGAAAACTCCTGATGATCAGGGTTGTCCCCGTTGTCCAATCAGCTCTAGAGGCTCCAGAGCCATCCCCAGAACAGAACCGGCCTTTATTTGGTTGTTCCATCTTCAACAACCACTGGGTCTGATGCTGCTGTCCCAAATGAGGACAGCAGATCAGATTGTCTCCTCAACCAATTGAAGAAATGGAACATCCTGCTGCTAGGACCTCAGCTCCCTCAAGTAGTCCAGTCTTCCCTGTCTCTTCTTGTAAACAGCTCCACAGTTGTGTCTCCAGTCTGATGTCCAGGTGAACACTAAATATTTTACAGTCTTCCACAACATCCAGTCCTTCTTCTAAGATGGAAAAGTATTTGACATAATCTCTGGAGCACCTGGTCAGACCCACAGCCCTCACAATCCAGGAGCTTGTGGAGGCATCCACCTGAGTCTTCTGGAAATTTTTACCTAAAACCATTCAGGCTGGATGGTGTTGGATAAATCCTCGCAGCGCTGCCTTCTTTATTCAGACGACTGTGGGTTTGTTAAAGCGGATCAGCTTCAACCCCGAAAGATAAGCAAGCTGCAGATTGGAGAGGGTAGGTGTGTGTGCTCATTATTTAAAATTAGAAGCTGAAGCTCTGATTCTGTTACCTTCGTGGAGACGTGTGGAATAAAATATTACTGTTGATCACAGAACCAAATCAAGTACCATGAGAGCACCCATCTGCACTGACGTCGCTGTTACTGATACCAAGTTCTTTTAAAGCTAAATTTAAACTTTGACCCAAGTCTGATCTGGGGGTCCCAGTTATCATCTCCCTCCTGCCCTTTGACCTCTTCGCAGGTCCTCTGCTGTGTTTTGTTTCTCGCTTTAATCGGTTTTTCAGCAGCAGGAGCAGAAATGCTCCTAGCAGGTTCAAATGAACTGGAAGTCGTCAGAATCAAACATCTGTGTGTTTTTACTTCACATTTGTTTTGTGTTTCTTTTGCCTGAAGCCCTTCACCATGATGAAGCAAACAGGAAGTTGTCTTCACACTATTTTCCTCCACTCTCCTCAGAGTCCAGTGCTGAACAGAATGCCGACCCGTATTGTAACTGTCAGAACTTCTAGCGGTTCAGCAGCAGAATCAGAGTCACCATCCTTTCACAGGCTAGTAGTGGGTGCTGCGGTGGAGTTAGCGTACAAACCAGAGGCACATTAGCAGAGCAATAGAGACGATGTTACCAGAGCAGCGGAGGTGGTGTTACCATAGAAACTGAGGCAATGTTGTCATGGCGATGCTAAAAGCTGCTCCTGAGTTAGACTTCGTGGAGTCAAGCTGAGCAAACCAGACATCAAATAAACATTTGAACCTTTTTCTGATTTTGGCTGTTTTTGTCTTTCTGACTGATCTGTTTAGAAAAAAATCTGAATTACAATAAAAAAATCAACGCAAATAAACATTTACATGTGTGATGGTTCAACTCAGATTAGCAGGTTTCAATTAAATCACCCATGGAAGTTTGACTCAATAGGAACAAATATTATTCTGTTGTGTGCTATTATTGTTCTTCCCTTTGTGCTCGGTATCTCATACATTTCAAAATAATTATTTTTCTTAGAAATATTTGGCAGAACTCAAACTTTAGCTGTCTAGGATGTGTCATTTATCAATGCATTGGAATCATTTTCACTCAAATTGACCCAAAGCCTAGCAGCAGCAAACAAACAGAGTGGGATCAGAAATGTGTTTGACTGTAGATGGTTATCAAGGTAAAAAAGACCTTTTCTTTACGTTCGTTATTTAAGCGCTTTGGCAGAAATCTTGTCAGTTATTTAATAAGAAACTCCTGGTTGGAAAGCAGACGAGTCATGAGCAGTAGAGCAGTTTTATTTCTGTGTTTGCAGTTTTATTTATTCGTTAAAACATGATAGGAATGTCACAAAGCAAACAACACGATGAAAACATTCATCTCTTTATTGGATTTCCTGTAAATCAGAAAAACTGGAAAGAAACATGTGGCTGAATCTTTATCTTCATTTAAGTTTTGATTTAAACTGCTGAACCGATTCATTTGTGTGTTTGTGCTCCACAGGGAGTGATCCTGGTCTATGACATCACCAACCGCTGGTCCTTTGATGGAATCGGCAGATGGATCAAAGAGATCAATGAGGTTGGTCTGAATTAGCCCGTTAATTCACAAAAATCCACACTTACGAGCGAGTTTATTGCCCTGGCTCCGGAATATTGCTTACACATGATGCCCGTCTCCTTCCTGTTTACCCAGCATGCTCCAGGAGTTCCTAAGATTCTGGTCGGGAACCGCCTTCACCTGGCCTACAAGCGTCAGGTGATCACAGAGCAGGCTCAGGTGTATGCAGAGAAGCTGGGTGTCACTTTCTTCGAGGTCAGTCCGCTTTGTAACTTCAACATCACCGAGTCATTCACAGAACTCGCCCGGATTGTCCTGATGAGGCACGGCATGGAGCATCTATGGAAGCCCAACAAAGGTAAGAAGGTAGCCCTGCCCACCCAGGGTTCACACCTGAAGAACACGCCTTCATAAAACTCGAGCTGGTTCCTCAGGAGAATCCGTGAATCAGCTGCCAAACTGTTTTTATAATGTCTTGTCTTTATTAACCATTTGTTTGAGATTAAACCGGTATTTACACCCATCACTGTGATCAATGACGAGTTCTTCTCTCTCTGTCAGTGTTGAGTCTGCAGGATCTTTGCTGTCGGTCCATCGTCTCCTGCACACCTGTTCACCTGGTGGACAAGCTTCCCCTTCCACTCACTCTAAAATCCCACCTCAAATCTTTCTCCATGGCCAACGGCCTCAACGCTCGCATGATGCACGGACGCTCCTACTCTGTCACTGCCACCGCGCTCCACAATGCTGCCAGGAGAACCAAAGGAACACTGCTGAAAAAGCCCAAACTGATCCAGCCGCATCCTCTGAGCCCAACAGTGCAAAGCTGCAGGAACAGCTGCAAAATATCCTAACAGCTGGATGTCCATAAAGCAGCGAACGCATCGCCAGCTGTTGACTGTTTCAGATGCATCAAACAAGAAGAGAAACAAAAATCACAAACTGCTGCTGTTGGATGATGAGGCATTCTCCATCCTGAATGACTAATCTGGGTGATGTGTTCTGTTCAGGCTAAATCTGTTTGTGTCAAATTAACGAGTGATCTCTTCCAGCAGCTTTGAAAGTCAGTCTAAACGGGTTCAAGATGGCAAAAACTGTTGATTTGGGTTGTAAAGTCCACATGCTTACACACAACAATAACTTACTATCAGGAGTTTGAAATATGTTTATCTAATGATTCATTTTCCAGAATTTTTTAGAATTAACATATTTCAAGTCATTCTCAATGTTTCCAAATTTGTGAGATTTTTAACCAGATCCATCCATCCATCCATTTTCATCCGCTTATCTGGAGTCAGGTCGCGGGGGCAGTAGCTTAAGGCGAGAGGCCCAGACTTTCCTCTCCCCAGCCATTTGGGCCAGCTCCTCCGGGGGAATCCCAAGGCGTTCCCTGGCCAGGTGAGAGACATAGTCCCTCCACCGTGTCCTGGGTCTACCTTTAGGTCTCCTCCCGGTTGGACGTGCCCGGAAAACCTCACCAGGGAGGTGTCCAGGAGGCATCCTGACCAGATGCCCGAGCCACGTCAACTGGCTCCTCTCAATGTGGAGGAGCAGCAGGTCTACTCCGAGCCCCTCCCGAATGACCGAGCTTCTCACTCTGTCTAGGGAGAGCCCAGCCACTCTTCGGAGAAAACTCATTTCGGCCGCTTGTATCCGTGATCCTCTTAACCAGATTGTTTTACAAAATCTAACCTGTTGTGGTCGTCAAGCATGCAGGAGATTTAGGATTAGTACCTTCATCGTAAACCTGCCATATCCTGTCTGATACATCTCTACTGCCCTCTGGTGGACGGTCTACAGTTGGAAACAGCCAATTTTATTTTATTATTACATAATTACCCACTGATCTTTGTTTCACTAACATTAGTTAGTAAACATTTAAGTTTTTTTAACTTTTCATTATTAATAGTATTTATATTATTATTTTATATTGCAGGCATTAAAGGGTTAGTTTCTGATTGTATTGAAAATTTTATTTTTTATTCAAAACTCACAGATAATTTTGTTTTTATTCTTGAAACTGTTTAAGTGAATTATTTGTAAAAAAAAATTATGCATTTTTTTCCTCGTAAGTGCTTTCTTCTTTATGAATTCTCAGATCTTTGGTTTGATTTTGACCAACAGTGATAAAACATCTGATTAGAAAGCAAAAGCTGGGCCTTTAGAAACCTGCCACTCTAACTGAAAACCTGATCTTTATTCTGTCAGAGACCTTCATCCTCTAGTTGTCATGCTCAGCTTCTTCCTCAGGATTTTTTCTACAGACTCAAACAAAGCAGCTCTTTGAAGATGACTTTTTGCACTTCGGTCTTTTCACACACGTCACACCAGCAGCCACAATTTGAGTACAATTTTTGTACGTGTTGTAAATACATGTGATGATGATGAAATGGAGCATGTGTGATTTGTGTGTTTTCTGTGTGAAGTTAAGTAAAGTTTTCTGCTGCAACACCAACACAATAAACTTGATCCACTCTTGTTGTTCTGCTTCAAGTTTCACGGTGGAACAAATCTTGATGCTTAAACTTAACAAGCTGCTGCTGACTATAGCTCCATTTAAAGGAAAAATAATATTCCCTCAAAACCCCTCTTAAGTTTAACTCCCTGCTCTCTCTCTCTTTCGCCTGCACACAAACACACACACACACACACACACACACACACACACACACCAGCTCTGACACACACACACACCTTCCAATCAGCATTCTTCAACTCTTCATGGCAACTAGGCAGCTAGACAGACAGCTGAACAAGCTGATAGAAGACAGGGAGGATTCAAGAACACGGAGAGCAAGAGAATTCACAGAACACCTAAACTTCAAACAAAACTTTAAACAAAAGGGCAGCAGCTCAGGAGGTAGAGCAGGTTGTCCAGCAATGGGAAGGTTTGTTACCGCCAGAGAATGCTGCTGTTGTTTCCTTGGGCAAGACACTTCACCCGTCTTGCCTGATGGTGGTGGTCGGAGGGACAGCTGGTTCCTGCTTGGAAAGCCTCGTAAAGCGCTTTGGAGTCCTCTGACTCTGAAAAGTGCTATACTTGAGCCAATATTCTTTACAAATCCTGTGTATGTCATGAGTCCTCAAGGCTGCAAGACCAGAACTTCTTCTCTATCCTCTCTGAATAAAGTCTATCTTGCCTGGCTCACATAAATGACTTTAAAACCTCATATAATCGTATTTTGTTGAATGAACAATGTGTTTACGTCCAACGTGTTTGAATAATGTGTCCTGTACTTTACATTGTGACTTAAAATGAATAGTTTTCCTGTAGTGATTTATTTCAGATCTTAATCAAATCAAATCAAAGATACTTTATTAATCCCAGAGGGAAATTAGAGTTTCAGTACACACAATTCAGAGATCAGACATACATGGGCAAGACACATGACAAGAATTGGTGACTGTGGTCATTCGCAACCCTGAGTTACGCTACCTTAATAGAGATAAGAGGGTTACATGAGGATTGGTTCAGGTGGAGGGAAAAAAGGCACTTCAGAGTTACCCTCCCACCAGGAGGGCAGCTTTGCTCTGCAAAAAAACACCTCAGACAGAAATGCAACAGACTTCAGACAGCACAACATAAGTGTCCACTAGGTGGGTTGGGACTATCCCCACTTCAGTTCCTGCAGCCACGATAAGCAGCACATGTCACCTCAGACACCAGATCAGTGATTGTTGAAATAATAATCAACCAGTAAGTATGAACTCAGTAATATCATAATATTGTTATTAATGTATAACATTCTTGCCCCACATAACTGCTATAACATTTTCACTTCAAACCGAGAATAACCTCTATCTGAGTGAGGGAGTGATTCTCTGGGGGTCTTTGGTAACGCCTTTAAACTTGTCAAATTCTGATTTGTCTAAATTTGTCAACAACAATTGATAAAATCAGAGATAACTTCCAGCGTAGTCTAGTACGGGTCACTCCGCTTGATCCACAACCATCTAGATGCCTTTTCAGTAGCATCTGAGATGTTCTTAACAGCTTTTCTCGTGTGCAGTCCCACCATTCCAAACATCTTGAGGACCCTAATTAGTGACTGACCAGTAAATCCTCTGCACCCGACCTCGACGGGGTCGTACCGGGTCCTCCACCCCCTGCTTCGGCATTCATCTACAAGCTCTTCGTACTTGGCCCTCTTCCTTTCAAAGGTCTCCTCCATCCGATCTTCCCACGGCAGTCAGTTCCAACAGAACCACTTGCTTAGTTTGCTCTGAGACCAAGACAATAGCTGGCCTGAGGGTAGTCACCGCAATATTTTCTGGGAATCTGAGCTTTCTCCCCAGGTCAGCGTTGAGCTGCCAGTCCCTTGCTGACACGAGTAGCCCCCCTGACTGATTCAGGCAATGTTGAGGCTTCTCCCCTGTTTTCACAAAAGTGATATCTTGCCTCTTTGGTTGCTGGTGTACTACAAGAGATCCCCTTACTGATGGCCTCTGTGATGACTCTCAGCATTTGATCATGGCGCCAACGGTAGCGCCTTCCCCTAGAGCTCTTGGACAGCTGCTCAGTATGTGCGCTTAAGACCCTCGTTTCTGACAGAGTGAGCAACATGGGGTGTCCACCAGCCCCCTTGGGGGGTTGTAGAACCCTGAGAAGGCACTACAAATACAGGCCATTTACCAAAACCTTAAACATGCATAGCATAGCATAGCATAGCATAGTTTATTTATATAGCACATTTAAAATGCAGCATGGGAGCTGCCCAAAGTGCTACACAGGCTAAAACAAAACACACCCATTACAAGGAGCTAAAACAAAGGATAAAAATCTCAATTAAAAGCAGAGAAAACATGAATAATAAGAACACATTTAAACAATGACACAATAAAACACTAAAACGAGTCACTGTCTAAAAGCCAAAGTGTAAAAGTGGGTCTTTAAACGAGATTTAAAAACCGCCAGAGATGGAGCCTGCCGAACTCCAATGGGCAATGAGTTCCATAGCTTTGGGGCAGCATGGACAAATGCTCATTCACCCCGCGATTTGAGCCTCATCCGCGGCGTGTGCAGCAGCAAAAGGTCAGCCGACCTCAACGAGCGGGTGGGCACATATGGAGTGAGAAGGGCAGAGAGGTAGGAAGGTGCCAGGTCACTGAGTGCTTTAAAAACAAAAGTCAGTAACTTAAACTGCACTCTGAAAATGACAGGGAGCCAGTGAAGATGTGACAGGACAGGGGTAATGTGGCTACGTCGGTGTGTACCCGTCAAGAACCTGGCAGCAGCGTTCTGAACAACCTGCAGCCGATTCAGGGCAGAGTCCGGAACACCAATGAGGAGGATGCTTTTCATCATTTTCCTCCTTCCTTGATTTTTGTTTGTTTTCGTTTTCTCTTTGGGTGTCTGCAGGGCAAATAATCTGTCTCCATGTAGTCCTGTCTTCTGTATCCTCAAGCCTCACTCACACCAACTACATTCATGTCCTCCTTCCCCACATCAATGAATGTCCTTTTTGGTCTTCCTCTCAGCCTCCTGCCTGGTGGCTCCAACCTCAGCATCCCTGTGCCTATCACCATTGTCTCTCCTCTGGACATGTCCAAACCATCTCAGTCTGTCCTCTCTGACTTTATCTCCGAAACATCTAACATGAGCTGTCCCTCTGATGGACTCATTCCTGAACCCATCCATCCTTGTCACTTCTTAAGAGAACCTCAACATCTTGAGTTCTGCTACCTCCAGTTCTGCCTCCTGTCTTTTCCTCGTGGACACGTCTCTAAACTATACAACATGACTACTCTCACCACTGTCTTCTATGCCTTTTCTTTCATTCTTGCTGAAACTTACCACATTACTGACACTCTTCCCCACACTCTCCATTGCTATGGGCTGAAGACCCTAATTACCTCAAGTCCTCTTTCTTTACTTTTACTCCCTGTCACATCATCTTTTGTATAGTTTTATTCATTCTACAATAGGCTTTTGTATAATTTCTGTATAATACACATGCATATGTGCATGCACAGTTATGCATGCATGTATGCATACACATATGTGTATTTGTAGGTGATGTGTATTTATACATACAGTGCAAGTGTTAAGAAAACAGTTGATTGTTCCTTGTTTCATCTTGCTCCCTCAAAAATCACTTTTTTTCCTTTTTATCTGGTTGTTTAATTGTATAAATGTAATATTTGAGAAGAAAAAATCAAATCAAATGATGTCGTTCTGAGAGGGGAAGATTATTGGGGTGATTTAATTCCCTTTTCCACGCTGATGGTCGTGACTAGGGGAAGATCTTGTGTTTAAAAGCTGTAATGGATTATTAGCTTTTGTTTTTTGTGATTAATACTGATGAGTTCTGTGAACAGAGCCGTCAGCTCAAAACAGACTTTGGTTCCGATGAAGGGGCGTCAGAGGAAGCTTGTGGCCAGCAGGTGGCGGAAGTACGCTCTGAGACTCTGAGAGAAGGAGAAGAAAAACAGGAGGAGGTTTGTTTTGCTTCAGAGAAGCTGCTGGGTTCCGTCAACATATTTCTTTCTGTAAACTGGGAGGCAGGCGGTGGATTTAACGCTTTAATCAGAGAAAACCAGCGAGAAGCAGCCGAACCTGTCTGCTTTGATCCGAACCAGAGCTGCTGAAACTGGCACAGGTTGGCTCATTCAGAATGTTGCTAGGTTTGATCATTATTTTTAGCAGAGAGAAGAACTAGTTGTTCTCACAGTGGAGCCAGTAATAAACTAAAATAGATCCGAAACATGACGAGAAAAATGTAAATAAAGGTTTCTTATTGCTAACTTTTGTGTCCCAATCTACTCGAAACAAGGTCAGTACTGTCACCAGCAGGAGGGTTAAGCTCTTTTATTACTCCTTTTGTAAATGTGGAGGGAAGCTGGTCCATCCCACGGTTGTTCAGAGCAGGAAGGTTTCTTTAAGAGCACATTTATCCCTCCAGGAATTCCATTTCTACCCAGATGACGTGGAAAGTGGGTGAAAACTCTTCATGGGCTAGCTAATCCAGATTGTATATATCAGGTTTGTTTTGTAGATCATCTCATAAACTTAAATATCAAACACCTCACCTTGAGACCTCACCGCCCACCTGAACATACACCTCAAACCTGAGACAGGTGAGGTCCACTACACTCTGGGCTCAAACTGTAACAGAAAGTTTAGAAATAAAATTAATTTAATCTCCAGATGTTATAGACAATATTCAAATTTCTGCTCCTGTTCTTGAGCTTGTGGCATTTATTTCAAACTAGGATTATTTTTAATAAGCTTAGTTTATCTATATTGCAAATATATAATTTAAAATAAAAAAATAATAAAACAGAAAAATATTTCAATTTTGTTTAAAGCAACCTCTCCCACAAACCAACAGAAAAAAATGCTGTATTGTAATAATGCTATTTTAAACATTTTTTATATTGGTGATATACAAACAATATGGCAACAAACAAAAATGTATAATTTATTACAAGAGTGTGCCTGGTTTATACTCCAGCAGCAAAATAAGTCTGAGGTAAACTATACATTTTTATTTAAGAAACAAGGTAATTTAAAACCAATTTATTTTGTTATTATTTAATTTAATTCAAATAATTCACTGCAGCCAGATTGAGAACAAGTCATTCCTGTTCAGTACAACTAAAGCCAGTTACAATCTGGTCTCAGGTTATTCCAGTTCTCTCTACTTTATTCCAGTTTTAATGTTGGGATTCACTGACTGGACCGATGTTTAGGAATATCGGACACTTTTACGCCAAATTGTGTTTTAACTCAAGTCTGTTTATTCTATTATTTTATAATAAGATTGAATGAATATGTGGTTCCGTGGGTCTGGTCTGTTTGCGGTTTAATCACATGTCTGAAGGTTTTAGGTGTTTTTATTATAAACAGCTGGAGTTTAGTCAACATTTACTTCCTGTAGAAGCTGATGATTTAAAGTCTGACCCATCCCAAAAGCTGAGTTCTGTCTCTGCAGGATGACTGCCTATCGTTGGTGGATCGTCCATCTTCTCCTCTTCACCTCCACCTCTGCTCGCAGTGACTTCTTTACCTCCATTGGTGAGTTGGTGTTTTTTTTCTATCCGTCCTCCTCTTCTGCTGTCCTCCTGGTTCACATAGCTTCAGCAGACCGGGTCAATACTGCATGTTTCCCAGGTCAGATGACAGACCTGCTGTTCATGGAGAAGGACCTGGTCATGTCACTGAAGGACTACATCAGAGCAGAGGAGGACAAACTGCAGCAAATCAGAAGGTGAGCCCTCATCCTGTCTGCTGTTGAGTGACAAAACAAGTTTTGAACAAAGCTGGTGCTCTGACTCCAGACTGGTGATGTTTTGATGCAGCTGCAGGAAGCCAGATGTTTTATTTAAATCTGACAGATGTTGTCCATCTGAAAGGAGATTTAGTTTACTTCAAACCTGAGAGTAGCTGACAAGTTTTTACTGCATTCTGATTTATTATATATGAATGATTATTAATTGTGCTATACAGCAGATTTATTCATTCTGCAATATTTCAGCACACATTTGCAAATCTGTACAGTATTAACTTGGCGTTCTGGATCCGAACCTCAGACAGAGATCTGATATGAGAGCGTCATCAGTTTGGTTCAGTCCCAACATTATTATTGAATCATTGCTCCGTTCTTGTGTTCACCTCTGGATTATAATCCATGGATTTGGCGTAATCCACCGATAAATTTAAATGATCTCCTCTTCGAGGTAAACTGGTGCCAAGTGATTAAGTTCAGCCAGAAAAAAGGTCTCGAGTCATGAAGCACCAAAGGGATGAAAGTGTGTTTGCACACAAACGTGCATGTGTGTGTGTGTGTGTGTGTGTGTGTGTGTGTGTGTGTGTGTGTGTGTGTGTGTGTTTAGGTGGGCGGATAAACTGGAAGCCCTCTCAGCTGCTGCCACTGAGGATCCTGAAGGTTTTCTGGGTCAACCGGTAAATGCCTTCAAACTAATAAAAAGACTCAACACAGAGTGGACGGAGCTAGAGAGCCTTGTCCTGATGGACATGTCTGATGGTAAACACACACACACACACACACACACACACACACACACACACACACACACACACACAGGTTTTAAAAAATTTCTGCAGATTTCTTCTAAATCTAAAGAAGCAGATGTGGAATCACATTGAGTTCTGTTGCAAATACGTGTTAAAGGTTGAATATGAAACACAAACACCAAAGTGACATCTAGTGTGTGGAGGTTGTAACTGCAACAATAGAACAAGGTTTCCAGCCGTCGGGATACCAGGTTTGCTGCTGATACGTGAACATTTTTTATCTTTGTCCATCTGTTGTAGGCTTCACCTAAACTCACTCTGGTTTTAGATCTTTTATGGTCGCTCCTCTTCTGAGAAGTATAATGACATCTTCTGGGCTCAGATCAGCTGCTTGACTTGCCGAGTCCACCATTTTCCGCAGTGCCAATGGACTGTTTGACAACCTGCAGCAGTGCCCTCTATTGGCTGGTAGATGTAAACATAAACCCAGCGTCATGCCCATCAAAATGAATATTTGATTATTTTCATTTAGATTCTATCTTTTATGGGAAATACTGTACCTTCTTCTGCACCCGTGAAGGTATTATTTTTAAGAATATATTGCTTTTTATTAAATTGTTCCATATTCAACCTTTTATGAGGAAAGTTTTTCAACAAAATAAACACCTGAATGTAGTTTTTAGGACTTTTATCATCATTATTTCCTTCAGAATTCATACAAACCACTTTAAGAAACTGTGAGGTTATCTGTTGCCATGGTCACGACAAAGACGATGAACTTCTTTTTTCTTTAGTGTTCGTCTCCAACCTGACCATCCAGAGGCAGAACTTTCCCAGTGATGACGACCAGACCGGAGCTGCTAAAGCTCTGATGAGGCTACAGGACACCTACCAGCTGGACACCGACACCATCTCCACTGGTCAGCTAGCGGGTCAGCAGCACCACCAGCCTGATCTCAGATCAGAGAACAATGTTTCTAATCAGGGAGAGACAAACCGGCTCATCACACACACACACACACACACACACACACACACACACACACACACACACATACAGAGGGCAGTCAGTGTAATTGTTCATTCTTAAATAAAATCATTTTTAAAATAATTTATTATTGAAATTAGTTTTATGTTTCATTTTTTTGTCTTAGTTTATTAAAAAATGATGACCACTAATCAAGTTTTTGCTCTTCACCCTTTTGGAGCTAAATTCCTATTTTCTGTTTGTCGGACTGAGTTCTCTTTGGCAGCTTGATAGATCCTAATGAAACAGACAGGATAACTCAGGTGTTTGCTCTTCTTGGGACATTGCCCTGTGAAACCACTCATCAGATGTTGGTTTTGTTACAGCTCTAACACTAGCTTCCATTAATGGCCTCATCTTCTTATGGATAACAGTTGAAAATGGTTTCCTGGAGACAAACTGCAACTTTAGCTTCTGCTCGTGCCTCCAATGCACCGTTCTCTGTGTTCAGGTTTGTTCTCCGTCACGCCCGCGCACCTCACTCTTACGGTAGATGACTGCTACGACCTTGGGAAGGTGGCGTACTCGGAGGCGGACTACTACCACACGGAGCTGTGGATGGCTCAGGCCCTCAAGCAGCTGGACCAGGGGGAGACGTCCAGCACTGTGGATGCTGTCGCCATCCTGGACTACCTGAGCTACTCTGTGTATCAGCAGGGGGGGCTGCGGAGAGCCCTGGACTTCACTAAGCAGCTGCTAGAACTCGGTCAGTACGGCCAGAGTGCAAACAGCTTTCAGTTTGATGCAGAAACTGAGACAGTAGCACAGATTTATTATTGTTGAGTTAAACTCAAATAATATAAAACAAAAGTTTTCAGGGTTTATATGAAACATGTGTGACCTCAGATGTTCAGTCTGCTCTACAAACACTCAGTAGTCTTTACTTTGAGCAATTTCCCATCCTCAGTGGCTTGCCTGAGTTTTGGGGTTCCGCCGAGGCCTGTCTTCGGGTCCCATCTCTTTTTTAATCTGCTGGTCAGCTCGCTCAGAACCACATCAACGGTTCTATGCTCACCTTCACATTAATGCCCGTCACCCCACAGCAGCAGCTGGGTTTGATGCCAAGACCAAAGTTCCCTGATGTTTACATCCTTCATCCATCATTGCTTTGAAGTCTTTAAAGAGACAGTGACCCCCATATAAACTTTTTTTGCTGATAAATTGGCACATTTTTCAAACAGGAAATGGGAGTGGAATTAGATTCTGGTAGGGGTGACTTGCTCTTTAATGCTCCTCCTGAACACTGAGCTCCACAGATCAAGTCCTGCTAAATGCTCCGGTCCCATTGAATTAAGCTGTTGCACTGAGGCCATGCTCACATGGTCATGTGACCTTGATACTTGTTTTCATTGAAATGGAGGTGAGGGGGCTGAAGCTATATCTTTACTGACATGAAATCCTGGTTCTGCCCAATTAGACCCAACTCACCAAAGAGCCAACGGCAACCTGAAGTACTTTGAGTATCAGCTGTCCAAACAGAAAAAGGTGGAGGGCAGGGAGGATGAGGAGCAGCAGAAACAGAGGAAGGAGAGTCAAGGTCGCCATGACGACTACTTGCCCGAGAGGAACAAGTACGAGAAACTGTGTCGCAGTGAAGGCATCCGGATGGTGAGTGCGCGCACACACACACACGCTTACACACGCCTCTTACGTGACCTCCGTCATGCTTCAGTCTCCGCCTTCTTCCTGTCAGACCCCTCGAAGGCAGAGCCGCCTCTTCTGCCGTTACTACGACAATGGCCGCCACCCAAGGTTTGTAATTGGTCCGGTGAAACAGGAAGATGAGTGGGACCGGCCCCACATTGTCCGCTACCATGATGTTGTATCTGAAAAAGAGATGGAGAAGGTGAAGGAGCTGGCCAAACCCAGGGTGAGTGTATGTTTATTCTCACCAGCTCACCTGAAGGGGATCTGACACAATAAAAGGGCTTTCAGTAATGCACATCATCTACTTTTTGCTGCTTTAGTTTGTGTTAGTTTAAAGGTGTGGAACACTGAAAAGAACATTTAATGATTATTTCTGATTATAATCAGTCACTCTGAGGTTTTCATGCAGGTTGAAAATAGTCTCCTACACCTATCTCCCGCATTAGCTTCTGATAGAAAATAGACGGTGAAACTCTAGGATTTGAAAAGCCTGGCGGATCTACGTCACACTGTCCCTTAACATTCATGTAATCACCCATCATGACTCGTGACGGGGAAGGCTGTTGTTGGTTTAGCGTCCAGGAAACGGCAGAGAACATCTTGACTAGGGGTAAACGGATATATCGGGCTGATATTTACTGTCCGCTCTTTTCATGTTTCGCATCGGCCGATATTTGTCCTTAATAAAGCCGATTTAAAGCCAGGCACATCCTCGGGCATCCCGGTGCTGTTGCAGAATTTAATTTAAATGTACTATATTTACATTCACTGATGACATCTGCATAATCAATACGCTGAATTAACTTTATTTAGGTGCCTGACTTTAACACTGAGCAGTGCACAAAGTTAAAGCTTAACAGTTAAATTCAGAGTTCAAAAACTGATTCAGCTTCAGATATTTTGTGCATTAACCAACGTTATTAGTGACATTTTAGCATGAAAACAAAGTAGAAAATGTCTAGATATCGGCCATGAAAATCAGCCCATAAAAATTGGCAGCACATATCAACCATTGGCTGACCATGTCTCCTACATATTGGTATTGGCAATAGAAAAGTCAATATTGGTCGACCTCTAGTTTCGACTAGCAAAACTAGCCATTAGCATTAGCAACTCCACCACATGGCAGAATTCCATCAAACTTATGTTATTTGTGGAGATAAAACGTCAACATCGCAGAGCAAACAGAGTCAGTGGTGGAGTTGTGTTGTTATCCAATCAGAGGTGAGATGTCCAAATATCAGGAAATAATCCTGTCATGTTAAGCTACTTTCTCCTCAGCTTACTTGTACTTCCTGGTTCAGGCGCATCTGAGCTTTTTCCCTTCCAAGTAAGACTAAGGCATTTATTCCCACAAGAGACAACTGCAAATGTATTAAACAAGTTTTTGACACCTTTAATAAAAATACTAAAATGTCACGTTTTATTTGAGATCTTATCGATCTGTTTTGAGACCTGCTGAGAACCAGATGGTCTGTTTTCTGTACAGAAACCCTGTAGGTGTGCGTGCCATCGGGATCGCGATTCTTTAGTCCCTATACAGCAAGAAAACTCCGCTTCAGTCAGATGGGTTTTTTTTATAACTGAGGTATACGGGAGTCAGTGTGTGTCTCCCTGTAACTTTCAGCCAATTGATTTCACAGCTGCGTCGAGCCACCGTCTCCAACCCCATCACCGGAGTTCTGGAGACGGCCCAATATCGCATCAGTAAAAGGTAAGAGCTGCCATGAGGTTGGGGGGGGGCAGCAGGAGGATCTCCTCCCATCAGTTTCTCTTTCTATGTTAATCATCCACACCAGCTGATATCCTGACAGGAGCGGAAAACTCTCAATTTTATCTTTTCCAAATGCTTTTACTGTTTCAGAGTATCCGACTCCGTCTTTAAAATAACACCAGGCTGACGTCTTGTGATGTATTCTGATCGTATTGGTTTACTTCAGGCTTCAGAAATCACTCAACAGTGAATAACTCGTAACTTTTATAACCCTCCCACTGTCTAATGGGTGTGACCCCGTGAGGAAAGTTGACCATTGAGCAGGGTTGATGGTTTATCCCTTGGGTCCATGTGGCAGGGGTGAGGAGTGAGCACCACCTCACCCCTGCCACGTGGACCTCAAGGGATAAACCATCAATCCTGCTCAATGGTCAACTTTCCTTGCGGGGTCACACCCATTAGACAGTTCAAACTTAATTGATGGTGAGGTTTTTTTAATCTTGATATTTTCAGGTTTTTATTTTAATGGTCAAATTGCAAAATATTTTCGTGTTCAAGCCTCCAGTTGTGCCAAAAATCTGATTTGCTTTCTTCATATTTTCATTAGAAATTTTTATTTATTTATTTTTTTTATTAAATTTTTGTCTCTGTGATCTTGGTAGGAATGAGGCTGTTTGTGTTTTTCCTTCAGGAGGAAGGAGGGCTGGGACACTAATATCACCTCTTTTATCTCTAACTTGTCACAAGGGCAGCAAGGCGGTCCGACAGCTTCGTGGTTCTGCTGGAGGGTCGGGGGTTAGGTTTCCCACCACACTGAAGATAATGAGATCTCCTCAAACGGGCTTTAATGTTTTTTGACCAAATCAGGATCAAACTCTGCTGTTTAACAGGATTTTTATTTAATTTCTGCCCTAGATCTGCTCAGTCCCAGCTGGGTTTGGAATGGAGGAGTAATAACTGATGTTAGAACCTTCAGTGGTTTGGGTTTGTCTTGCTGCCTTCCTGACTTGTCTGTAATGACCCGCCTCTCTCTGTCTCTGTCTCTGTGTGATGCCATTCGATGGCTGAATTAGCTCAGACGTGCAACAGTTCATGATCCTCAGACAGGAAAATTGACCACAGCTCATTACAGAGTCTCCAAGAGGTAAGAGAAGCTGATCAGCTGCTTGTGATTCAGAACCAGTTGAACAGATTGATCCAGACAGCTCAGATTATTTTAGACCTTCACAGTTCAGAGAAGATATTGTTTCACAATTGGGTCCTGTGTTTCTAAAATCATTGTAATCCGTTTCCATTTGTCAAAATTTTATTTGGATTTCTTGGCTTTTATAGTCCACATCCAGTTCTGATGCTCATTCCTTCATTTGTAGGAGCTGTTTGCTGGACTCAGGTCAGCATGGACACTGGGATCAAAGCTAATGATCCGGGGCCTCATTCATAAAGCTTGCTTATGCACAAACAGCGTGCTCGTTCCAGTGGGACGTGGCGGATCGTCGGGCTGATGTTTGTTTGATATGAACAATTTTTCTTGCCTAAAGCCTTTTTGGGTTAAACTGAATAAGCAGATTTATTTGCACAATTTTATAACATAGTTTGCATTGTCCATTCGGGTGTGATTTATAAAGCAGAAACTGCATGGAGCTGTGTAAGCAGAGTTTTATAGTTCGAAAAATTTGTTTGCATAACAATTTTTTTCTTTTGCTGAGCTTAAGTAGGGTTTAGTAAGGATTCTATGTAACGTTTAATAAATGAGGCCCCCGGTTAACTGGGTTTTTGATGTATTCTGCTGTACTCTGTTGTATTCCGCGTCAGCTCACCCCAGGGCAGCTGTGGCTACACCGTAGCTCATCATCAGTGTGAATATGTGTGTGTGTGAATGGATGAATGATACTGTAGTGGATCAATAGTTGCATCTTATGTAGGAAACCATCAAAGCTGAGATTCCACAGAAAATGTGGAATCAATTTTATGTATCTTTGAATACTATCTTTAAACAGAAGATCGGAACTTTTTATTGCAGGGATTAGGTAACATTTCGTAATAACCCAGAGTCAAAAGAGAGAGACAAGTTTTAAAGTTTACGAAGATTTATTTCTAAACAATTTTAAACAAGGCTAACTAACTCTAAACACTATGTGATGAATGGATCTAGTTGTGAATGAGGCAAAATGGATGGTGTAAATATGGAATGTTGTTATCAGAACTCTCGTTTCCGGAGAAGCATTAGTTCTGTGTGGGAGCGAATGTTTTGCTCTAAACTGTAGTCGGCGTTTCAAAAACCACATTCAGACACTATCTTGCCGTTCTACATACCCTTGCGGAGACCTCCTTGTAGATCCAGAATGCCAGGTTCTCTAACCCCCTTTGGTACCGGAGCCGGTGAAACGGCGTACGGCATGACAGACTAGTCTTGGGATTGCCCCCAGGCACGCGGCAGGTGTTTACAGCGTCAGCGGGACCCTGAAGGGTCAGTGAGTTCAGCTTTTACTCTGAAGGAGCGTTGCGTCAGGTGGAGCTAGCAACAGGTTTATTTTCCAGCTTGTCGTTAGGTTCTTTGTGGTTAAAAAGTTACGAGTGGCCGGCTCACAACTCTAAAACGTTTGAACTGACTTAAGGATGGCATGGGAGTTAGTTTTATAAATCAGATGTTTTGATTTATGGTCGAATCAGAATTGGACAACAAATATAAACACCGCACAGATTAGCTACGCATCAGAAAGGAAAGCTCTGATTGGAGAGACAAAGGAATCGGTCATGTGGTTTTTAACATTACGTGTGATCAGTCTAGTGTGTAGTTTAAAATTATATTACTTATTAAAATATTATCATAGGATTATAATATCAAGTAATTAATATTCTCATTTCACAGATTGATTTAACCCTGAGCTTTACACGATTATTTGGACTAACAAGGGTATTTGCTTATTATTTAAAGAGAAGAGAGTCCTTGGTCTTCTTTCTTCTCTTGAGCTGTAGGGGGAGGCAAATAGCTAGTTAAAACAGTTTAGACGCAGGCATCAAAAGGCCCTGAGCATATCAAGGAGATTAGTTCTTCCTGAGGAGAAGGGAGAAAACAGTCCCTTCATGACGCTACAATACACTGTAGTGTAAAGCACTTTGGAGTCCTCTGACTGAAAGGTGCTATACGAGTGCGGGTCATTTATCATAATACTCCATGATAACTATAAAGTTGATGAGATTATTCGTGTAGTGAGCGGATCAGTCCTGTGGTTCTGATTCTGGTTTTCTTCCTTCACACCTTGTGTGCTTCTTTTAGCTGCAGGACAAATAAATCAGAGAGAAGAAAAACATGTTGCAACTTACGTCTCCGATTTAATCCACACGGGTCCTCTTTGTCTCGCTAACACCATTCTATCACTGTGTCAACAGCTTATTTTCCCACCACTAAGATTCTGACACATGTCCTGTCTCTGCATCCTCTGTTCTCACATCCTGATCCTGTGTTCCTTTTATCCATGTCCTGACTCTTTCTTCTGTTCTGATATCCAAACCCCTGTGTCCTATTTTTTTCTTGTGCAGTGACACTGCATCCTCGGTCACCCTGTTCTGACTCGGTCCTTATGTTCAGACTTGATGTCTTTGTGTCCTGACTCGGTCCTCTGTCTCTTAGTGCTTGGCTCGCAGCATTTGAACATCCAGTCGTGGATACAATCAACCAGAGGATCGAGGACATCACGGGCTTGGATATCAGCACAGCTGAGGACCTGCAGGTAAGCAGCTGCTGATCTATGATGTCTTTGGCACACAGATTCACTGCTGTGTTTGTTGATGTTTGTGTTTGAGGCAGGTGGCGAACTACGGGATTGGAGGACAGTATGAGCCTCACTTTGACTTTGGACGGGTAAACCAGCTTTCACACCTTTGATTGTCACAGAAATGGGTTTAAGAGTGAATGGATGAGTGTAAAACCACCATAAACACAGTTTAAACACGACCACATCAGGAGGCATGAGTGTTTTATGGAGCTCAGGAGACATTAGAACTTTACTTGAAAAGCATTTGACTGCATGAACACTGGATTTCTCCAAGCTGTCTTCGGCCCTCTGAAGGAGGAATAAACAAGAAGAGCTTTTTTCCTTTCCGTGTTGCAGAAAGACGAGCCGGATGCATTTGAGGAGCTGGGCACCGGGAACCGGATCGCCACGTGGCTGCTCTATGTCAGTCTGTTGTTGTTGTTGTTTTATAACTTCATGCTGATGGATTCACTCTGAATATCTTCTCCCTCCTGCTGCAGATGAGCGACGTGCAGGCAGGGGGCGCCACCGTCTTCACTGATATCGGTGCCTCTGTGAAGCCCAAAAAGGTGACCCAACCCGCTCGTGAAGCCCCACAGAACCCAAACATTTAGTTGCCTTTAAAAAACAAAATTAGTTTTTTGTTTGATTTAAAATTAACATCACACTATGAATTGTTTATAAAAACTTTTTGATGAATAACCCTTTTTCAAAAATCTTAAAATCAAGTTAAAATCTGTTTCACAAACTAAAATTGTTCCATTTTTAAATTTACGTGCCGTTTTTCCTTTTCTAATACAAGTAGAAGACTAATTAGTTGTGACCCTGTTTGCTGCAGGGCACAGCGGTGTTCTGGTACAATCTGCACCGCAGTGGCGAGGGAGACTATCTGACCCGACACGCCGCTTGTCCGGTTCTGCTGGGAAACAAATGGGGTGAGTTCTTCTCACCTGCAGACACGCCTGAGATCCAGGACCTTCTCAAAGCAACAGAAAATGTTCTGATCGTTTTTGATCAGAGATGTTGGTTCTGATCCATGAATATCTGCAAGATGTGTGGAAAACCTGCAGTCAGTCAGGTGATCTGCTGTTTATAGAGCATCCCACCCTGTTACTTTGATGATGAGACGCTTCACAACAGTTCTGGAGTTTTAGTGATTATCCTAAATAATAATCATCTCTGTGGTCTGAATTACTTCTCTCTCATCTTGACTGAAACTTTCTCCTGCAGTTTCCAACAAATGGATCCATGAACGAGGACAGGAGTTCAGGAGACGCTGTGGTCTCCTGGAGTCCGACTGACCTCTGACTGTGCCACCAACACTCCTTCAGATCCGATTTCTTCCTCTGATTCTCTGCAGCTGCTAAACTTAACCGCTCATCCGATCAGACACTGTTGTTATCTTTGTTGTGTGCGTTGTTGTGTTTCTGATGTGTTTATAAGGCTCCATCTGTTAGCAAACTCTTGGTGTCAAGAACAAAGAACATTAGTGTTTCTTTTCCATCATAAACATTCAGTTTGTTTGAGGAAACACTATAAAAACCCGTCTGAGCTCCGTTCAAAAACGAGTGTCAGAATTAGTTTCACATCCTCACAGCTGCTTGGCTCAGTTGGAATTATTTTAAAACCTGAAAATTTTCACGGTCAATTTAAAATTATGGTGTGTAACGGAGAAATCAGAGTAACCCCTGTGCCAAGCTTGTTCATGTTTAACTGCGATAGAAACAGAAAAGTCCCAGTTTAAAGGTCCAATAAGTAAGCAGACAGTGTCTAAAGTTACCATCGTGTTGGAAGGAAGGTTATATTGAAACAGATTTCCTTCTCTGCCGGTTAGGAGGGGGGCTGTCAGTTTTCTCCTCTCCAAAAGGGACATAGGCCCAATCCCAATACTCGCACTTCCACACTTGCGCCCTTCAATTCCCATCCAGGTGTGTGAGTATGTCGGGTGTCCCAATTCTCCAGTGTGGAAGTTGACCACTCCTCTTTTGCACCCTTGATCTCCACCACCCAAATCCGCACTGATGCAGACTTGAGTGGTGTATTACCCACAATACATTGCTGCGGGAGAAAAGGCACAAGTGCCTTTTCTGAAAATATGTATTTTCAAATTAAAGTAGTCCATTTTAGGATGATATTTAGATAAAGCAGCAATGAATGTTATTTTTTTTAATAATTGTTTGGTTGTTTGTTTAAAAGTTGTTAATAAAGTTTTTTTTGAAAAAGTAGCTCAGCAGAACCCCAGCATGCGTTGCGGTCGATGACGCAATGCTCCCCGTCCCAATTCAGCAATTATCACACTCTCGATGTCTTACAGTGCACTTCCTCCAAATGCACTTCACAGAAGACCGTAGGGTGCATTGCTAGTATTGGGATTAGGCCTTACTCATGGTTTACAATATGTACCGCCACCATGTTTCCTGGTTCCAGAGCCAATCATATGTGAGACCACAAAGTTGCCAAGTCTTCAACACAAACACTGCTTCAGTTAATGCTGCTGTGCTGGTATTTGTAATTCAACTATGACAAGCAAAAGTAGCAGAGTTGTAGAAATAAATGGAAGCCAGTGAACAGGAGCGACCCAGAAGTTATTTCTTGTACCCCTAAGAAGACACGACATCCTTTTGTTTTACTCTAATATCGGAGCAAGAATGCTAGAGGCCAACATTGAGCTAACAAAACTAACAGTGAATTAGAAGCAAATGGTCAGCTCAAGCTACTTTTTTCAACCAACAACTCGTTATTACAGTGAAATGTATGTGTGAAGTGAATAATGAGTCAATTGTGGTGTTTTACTCCCTTAAAGCTGCATTCCAGAGTTTTCCCCTTTCATAAATGATATGATTTTTCTGAAATCCGTAAAAGTGATTATCTCATCATGTACTGTGATAAAATGTAAGCAATACGTCTTTTTTTTTTTTTGCTAACCACGCCCCCTGCCCCGCAGAGCGCCGTGCAATAGGAAACTGTACTAACCAGACCAGTACTAACCAATAGCGTTGCACTACCGCTTACTTGCTTCAAATTTAAGGAATACCTTGACTGATGCAGAGTTGATGAACTTTTCACAGACAAAAAAGTCTCTAAAATATAAATATATGAGAACACAGCATGACATGAGAATAATACTCGTAAAACAACGTGTTTCAGCTCTGTTTGTCAGCTACAGAAGCACATTTATAAACCGAAGCGTGAAGTCGCCATCTTAAACAGAGGAATAGACTTTTTGTGTGATTTGCTTGTCAGCCACTAGATGGTGCCATCGGATAAGAGAAATACCCCAGAAAGAAGCTTTAAAGCCCCATTCCTGAACTTTGTGGGTATGCGTTCTCTGTTGCCTTGTCCTGGCTTGCTGTGTAACGTCACTGTTGTAAAATCAGATCTCTCTGACAGCATGTTTACTGGCTGTTTTCCAACTCGCATGCCCAAACAAACACATTAAGCGGCGTTTCTGTGTTGAATAAAGTTTTATCAGGACTGTATAACAACTTTATTCCCGACCAAACACAATAACCCCCCGTTGAAATATTACTTACCTATCCATTAGCAGCACGGCTAAGTCAGAGTCTGTACATGCTGTTCTTTCAAGAACAGCTCTCCAGCGAGAAAAAGCCGTCCCAACATTAACTCTGGTCCTTGCTCTATCACATTCTCTTTTTCTATTCCTAGATTTCTCTGATGAGGGATTTCTAGCTTTCTTTGGTGGATCTGCCATTGCTCAAGTCTCTAAACCACGGGTCTACCACAGACATATGTAGACGCCCCGTGGGCTAGCGCTGCCATAGTTGCTGGCCGCCATTTTAAATGGGTCTCCATTCGCCCCCAGTGCATTAGTTTCTGTTAAGGTAGGTGCTACTCAACTAGAAAACACATTTTATCAAGCGTTTTCACAAAATCTGACACAAGTTGCTCACTCTGCATTAATTTTGGACTTTTCTACAATCTGCTTTGGAGAGTGAGACCCATCCGTAAAGCAACACGCAGTCAGTACTTCGACTGCGAGTCAAAAACTACAGTGTGGTAAACATACGTGGGACCCCATCACACTATCACAGCTCAGAAAATGAACATAATAGATGATAGTGTGCCACCAAAAATTCTAAAAAAAAAACATTATTTAAGATGTAAAAGTTGCAGAATGGGGCTTAAACAAGTTGTTCAGAACAATAACAGCAAACAACAACACTTCATCTGATGCTGGAGTTAAACTACCGTAATAAGTGTGGTAAATCCCAGTCCTTGGAGGTGGGGGGAAACTGCCCTTCATGTTTTAGATCAGGAGCATTTAATTCTGGGCCTGGAGAGCTGGTATCTAGAATGTGTTATTTTTAACTGTTTCAACACACCTGCTTTCAATCAGCAGGTGATTAACAGGCTTCTGCAGAGCCTGATGAGCTGCTGCACAAGTGATTCAACCACTGAATCAAGTGTGTTGGAGCAGGGAAACCACTAAAACATGCCAATACCGGCCCTCCAAGCCTGGAATTGAATACCCCTGTTTTAGGTGTTTATTCACTCCAACACAACAGATTTTTTTTATCTTTTGATGCTGTTGTCTCTAGCTTGACCACTAGATGGCAGTAAATGTTACAAACATTACCTTTAAACTAGAAACTGTTCTGTGTTGCTTGGGTCAGATCAGTTAATCTTATAAACCAGGCAACCAGTTTTATGCACTCTTACTTTACTTTTATTTCTATTCATTATTATTGGCCTTATTGGTTTCTACAATACTTTATTATGATGCTTGGAAATTGATTAAATCAGCTCAGAAGCTGAGTTCCTGTTTATAAATCAGAAGTCTGCAAAGTTATGTTCTGGGAAAACTTGGCTCAGGATATCAGAGAGTTTTCTCCCATCTCCCTGAGGTCCGCTCAGATTCAGGGACATAATATAATACTAATCTGATAAATGGACAGTTTCATTAGAAAGCTCTGTGTCTTTAGTTCTTGACATTCTACTAAACAGATCTACTACTGCAGAAACAAACACTCCCCCTGCTGTTACACTCCTCCAGCACTTTATTCTGAATTTCACTCATTTCCTTGTGTAAATGAGATTTTAAAACTTGTAGATGTTTCCTGGTTAAATAAAAATAATTCAGAAAACTGGACCAATAACGGTAGCTTTGATGTTCCCTTGAAGCAGCTAGCTGAGCCTTAATGCTGCCTCTGATCGGCTGCAGAGCCTCATAAATGTAATCTGTGGTTTACCACACTGAGAACATGCAGTTTTCTGTCTGGGTTATTGGGTTCTGGTTCATTTCCCAGCGCTCCTGTTTGTGTGTTCATAGAAGAGTTGTGTTAAGAGTCTGATCCGAGTTTATCATGAGGTGATCACTTTTACTGATCCAATTAAACCCAGAATGCTGAAACAAACCAGTTTGTCTTCTTATCTTGTAAATATACAATGTTGTTCACTGTAGACCTTAACACAGATGCAGTAAAGACTTTGTTTGTTTATTCAAACTTGCTAGTTGACAAGTCAACATTTTAGGCACAAAAGTTTACTGGTTGTCATTTTTAGCTTCACCTGCTCTCTAGGAAGGTGAAACCCGTTTTGGGGACTTCTTTCTAACATCACACTGATCAACTAGTGTGCAAATTTGACAGTTACTAGTCAGCTGATAGGATTTGTGATAACTAGTTTACTGTACATGCAAGGGTTCATATACTTACTGGTCCACTATGGCCCTTACCATGATGACTACTTGGGAGTTTGGGGTTTTTGGCAAACATTTGTTACTAGTAAGTGTTTTTTTTTTTTTGTTTGTTTGTTTGTTTGTTTCAACCAAAAGTTTGAAAGTAAACTATCCAGTGCTCAGGCATGTTGGCACATTATAGATGGAGTTTGATCAAAACTAATGTCTTGTTGTAAAACACTGGTGTTGTGTGTTGAACCGGCTAGTTGGGCTGAACTCCATTGTTAAAATCTCATTTAAAAACACACTTTTACAATTTTGTGTCAAACTTTCTATCCAAAATCAACATTTCACTTAACAGCAGAGGTCACTTCACTCTCCTGAGTTTTCTAAAATATCATTTAGGTAATTCTGATCCACACACATGAGACCTGATTTGTGCAATAAAGTGAAGAACGGACTGAGTTGCTGCTGGAAGACGATTGGCTGATTTTTGGTGTAAGGCGTCCTGCATCAGCGGCGCAGTACCACCCATCACGTGTCTATCAGCACAATCCAACGGGCTGGAGTCGTCACCGCTGCGGTTCTGGCAGGCGATAATCAGACGGGTGGTTGCCTTCACGCACATGCCCAAAACACCCAAGCAGTAGGTCGACAGCGGTGGTAACCGTGGAGAGGACTTCTTCCTCCGTCCGTCCTCTCTTGGGGTTCACCTCCACCAGGTCGACTGCAGAGAGCAGACCTAAGGACACAGCAGTGTTTGGTCTCCAGCAGCAGGTAAAGCTTTTGTTGTTTACGGTTTGTGTTTCTATCTGCAGGAAGCAGTAGCCCATAGGCTGGATGCTACCTGAACCATACCTGTCTGACTTAGGTGCTCAGTGATGTAAAGACCCTCTCGGTAGGTGAGGCCTCCCACTACAGGAGTTCCAGTTGCTGGAGTAACAGAGGGGTCGATGGCGTCGATGTCGTAGCTCAGGTGGATGGGTTTCTGAGCACTAAGCAGAAGCAAATAAAACATTCAAAAGAAACACGGAGTGAAAGCAGCTGGGAGGTGAAAGGTGAGGGTTACCTGGCACACAGATAGTCACACGTCTCCTCCATGACTCTGGCCACGCCCAGCTGATCCACCTGAGACATGGAGAACACCTTCACACCCAGCAACTTCAAGATGTAGCTGTGGAAGGAAATCAAACAGGTTTTTTTGTAAAGGTTTCATGTCAGCACCCTAATTAACAGACAGGAGGACTTACTGCTCGGCTGGATCCACATCTCTCAGACCGATGTAGACCAGATCTCTAGCCGACACACATGCCTTCATCCAGGAGAAGCTTGGGAGAGCAGGAATCTGTGGAGATGGTGAAAAGTGAAGGATTCTGAGTGTTTGTGGGACCAACAAGGGGCCTAGAGGTGGAGCTCACCTTTGACTGCAGCTCATACAGGAGGTAGGACATGGGCTGCCCGTGGATGTTTCCAGTGGACGAGGTCAGTGGAGTGTTGACATCAGCGTGGGCATCAACCCACACGACACTTAGAGGTCCGACAGCCGCCGAGTGGCCATGGACGGAGCCGATGGCCAGACTGGAAACAGAAAAACCTTAAATGCTGTAATAAATATATTTTATCTTACCTACTGTAGCCTTCAGAGTTCTAGAGTACTGGTGTACTAAACGCTGTAAAATAACTGCTGTTTATAAACATAAATAGTAGCAGTAGCAAAATGCAGAACCTCCTGTACTTCCTGTTGGGTCAACTCAAGCTGCATTTGTGAATATCTGCTGAAATCACTGTGTAATGTGAGAAAATGTAATGTCACGTTGGTTTTTGTGAAATTTAATGGATTAGAGATTTTAAGACGGTGTGAGACTTTTCTCAACTCTGCAGAGACTAGCTGTTAGCTCATCAGTCCTGGAGGACATAAGCAGTATCTCTCTGAACAGAGGCTGTCCAGGAAGCTATCTACAATGAGTTAGACAAAAATGATCTTTTAGACAGGGACACACTTCAAAAGGCCAAACCATTACTTTAGTATTATTCTTCCTTTGCGTTCTCTGACGCTTGCTACTTTCTGTTGACTGACCTGTGGTCTCCTCCCAGCATCACCGCTGTGTGTCCGTCCCGCTTCATCGCCTGCACCGCCTCTGACAACCTCTGGTTGGCACTGCCCACCGCCCGAACACTTTTCGAACCTTGAACTGGCTCATCCAGAGCCACATCCTCAAACGTCAAGTTCCCATAATCCTTCACTGCACAGCCTGTACAGTACACACACAGATTAACAAGATACATCAATCATTTTATACAGTGGAGTGAAAACAGATTAACTTCCTGAGGAGCTCAACTTAATTTTTCTCATGTTTAACATTAACAGCTGCAGAAATGAGTCACCGATTATTTGTTACAACTGTGTTTCTAAGCACGGGCTTGTTCTTCAAAGACGTGTCCATGGCCCAGATCGAGGCCAATTTTAGTTTGACACAAAATAAAAGGAAACATTTGCAGCATCTCAGAACATGATGACCATGAAAAACAAATAAGCCTTCAGTTCGTTTCAGACAAGAACTGGATGAACATTAACAGACACCTGTTGTAATGAAAACAGAGTTCAATTTACTTTAAACATGGGTGTGTTCACTCACTGGTGTGTACCTGTAAACACACACACAGTCTAACCTTACTAATTAAACCGATAACCCAACTAAACACTAATTTTAAGTAACCCAGCATGGACCTTCATCTAACCTAACACTAACCTTACCCAGCGTTAGGCCCTTGATTACATTGCATTGGTTACATCCAGTTGGAAAGTAATTAAGTAAAAGTAATGTAATGGTGCATCCAAAAGCCCTGTTGATCAGAAAATAAGCTGAGATGGAGAAAAGACCGAAAACACGTTTTATCTTTGGACTTCATGAGAGAAATTGGAGTTAATCGATGAAGCAGCGACCCCTGGTGGTCAATCAAATGTAGACCATGTACAACCGGAAGTGAACCAACTCAATATTTCTGTCTGAAAAGAGTTTCTGAGTATTTTAGTTTTAGCAATGGGCAAGACAAGGTTTGGGGACATGCCCTTTGTGTCCTCAGGATGAAAACTTTATGCTGGTATCTTTTGTTTGTCCATAACTGTATAAACAGGTGATGAGTCACTGCTTCCCTCAGCATGGAGGACAGTGAACTCAGTTTGTTTAATGTTGACCTGACCTCATGAGCTCAGCCGGTATTAAAGCTGAACCCAACCTCTGAGAAAGGGGCGTCATAGTCAAAAGGAATAATGAGGTGAAAGCTTAAACATCTGTACAGTCAGATGAATCAGTGACGGTAAAAAAAAAATCAGAACTAACCAATAGGAGAGGAGGAGGAGCTCTGGTATCACTGATATAATCTACATAATTCCTGATGCCTCATTCTGGAGAAAATGTTTATAATAAGAACAGAAAATCTGAGGAGGCTACTTTTATTTTTACTATTGCCTGGAAAGGTGAGCAACAGGCGACAGGGTTGCTGTATGTGTGTGTGTGTGTGAGAGAGACATACAGTGGATGGATTCCAATGAAACTCAAACAGTGATCATTAGATGAACATCTATGACTGGTTAACTGGCCTGATCCATGACCATTACAGCTGATCTACGTTAGCAAACACCACCGCGGCTGCACTCGGCTTGTTTTATGGACATTTAGCTAAAATTGTATGTATTTGTAGCTGAGTGTGTCCTAAAACTACAGCCAGAAAGAAAATTGTCCAAAGGTCAGTCCTTGCTGTGTTGGATTACGGTCAAACTACGTGCATGTGTTTCTTCATTTACTGACAAAAACTAGACTCAGTCTATCATGAAGCTTTGTGTTTTTAAAAACCAACACAGCCTCACACACTCTCTGCAGTCTGCATGCATTTTCATGCTAGATTTCTATAAACCAAAGGGGGAAAAAATCACGTTTACCACAACACATCATCACCTAATTGTGTTTCAAATTCATCATGCTAACATATTAACATTGTGGCACCCAAAGTGCAACCTTGGACTGTTTAGCAGCTGTAGTAATTCCACCCAACACAAAGTGAACGCTGGTGCACATAGAAGCTTTTTTGCTTCCTGTACTGATATGAGGCTGAACAAAGAAAAAAGATCTTGTTTTATATTTAGAAGATTTGGTTCAAAACAAAATGTTTATTACAGCTTCTTGCTTTTAAATGTAAAAAGAACCACAAACACTCACTGACTTTTACTAGGAAGCAGACTTGTGAGCACCATTCATAAATCCATTCTAAAGCAAACATTACGGATGAAAGTGTCTCTGCTGCTGCTAACAGACTCAAAACAAAGAATAAAACCACTGACTAATCAAATCCAGGGAATTAAATGCTTTAGTTAAGGTAAACCTCTTCAATGCCTTGCATCTACACATCATTTTATTCAGGGTTAGGGTTAGGCCCAGAGCAATCACCTGAGTGCCATCAGCTTTTGACACCACTTCCATCACAGTTTAAAGATCTTCCAGACAGGTCTCCTGTTGGTAAGCTCACTTCCTCTGACTAATGCTTCATTTCATTTGATTTTCTGGGTAAACCCTCACCCTGTGTGTGTGTGTGTGTCACAAATCATATGCATCTGCAGCCATTTTTATTCAGTCATCTTCTACTTTTCCTCATCTTGGTGTGGCAAGGTGGAGAAGCGAGGGCCCGGGTGGGATTCGATTCCCAGACTTCCGGGTGAGAGTCACGCGCGCTAACCAGTCAGCCAAAGGGACATCCCCTTGGCCAAGTAGCCAGGGGCATTATCAATCGGGACACTGTGACAGGACGCTCACACTGCCACATTTGGTATGTTCTTGCTGTGTCTGGTTTCTAACTGCATTTTTGGTTCTTTTTAAAACACAGAAAAAAAAATTTTTTTAATTATTAATTTAACTCTGAGGAAGTTTTGCAGTCGGCAAACGAAACTGTCAGCAAGGTAAAAAACAAAAACTTTTCAGTGTTTTAAGAACCAAAAATGCATTTCTACGTTTCCTGTCAAAGTTTATAAAGTCAGCGGAAATCAATTAATTCAAACGTGTTTGAAAACAGCAGACTGACAAAAGAGCTGTCCAAATATTATCAGGTCAAAACCAAATGCAAAGGAATAAAAGTGAGTTTTTAAAGTGGGTTTTACAAGTTCCCATGAACTTTTAATGTGAAAGGACAGGCGGATTAACAAAAATGTTCCTTTATCAAAATATTCAGACATTGAAAGTAGGTGCTGGCTGTCCTATGTTCATGCAGGTGTTATTTCCAGACTGAAGCATGATGCAGTCACCAGTTGTTTCAGATTCATAGGACCGTTTAAAAGTTTCACACTTGTTGATTTCTTTTTACAATTTTTGAGTAGCTTCATTTCCAAAAGCAGTATGGCAAACGAACTGAAGCATCTCAGTACTACAGTAGTGTACGGTAAAAGTAATCCGTTACTTTTGGGTCTGGGACAGAATGTCCTCAGGGACAGACGTCCAGCAGGACTCTCACCTTGCTGCTGCAGCCGTTGCAGGAGTCCCGCTGCTCGGATCCGGTCCGGCCCGGTCTCCACTCCGGCTCTGTGCTGAAACACACACACGTTCACTGCGCGTGCACAAGACACCCATCGCACTTGTCCTGCACATGCACTCTCACCTGTCCCTTGGAGAAAGGAGCTCCGATTATCCCGGCGGAGCGCTGAGGAGGAGGAGGATGGATGCTCCGTTTGATGGTGAGTTGCTGCAGTGTTCGCGCACTCCTCATCCTCACACACACACGCACACCCTCTCACACACTCCAGTGATCAAGGATACAGCCACGAGCTGCTCAAAAAGTCCCGGTGACGCCAGAGACAGGGCGGTTCGATCTGGCGCGGCGTGACGTCACACATATTAGTTATTGCGATGTAATGTTTTTATTTAGCTTTTTATTCGTCATTTAGTTGTTTTTACATTTTTGTTTATTCTATAAACGTGTTTAATGAATTGCGGCTGAGATCAGATGGTTCCAGTTCCGCACTCTAATCAGAGTAGTTGTGTGCTGGCCACTCACTCTCACACACACACACACACACACACACACACACACACACACACACACACACACACACACACACCCACACCCACCCACCCACCCTATAGGACCCTGTGCATCACTGAAGGTGAGGGGATGCTGCCTGAAGATGATGTGAAATGGAATCTGTCACCTTTGAACCTAAAGTTCAATCACCTGTAAACTTTTCTTCTGAGAATTTTTGTTATTAAATATTTCAAAGTATTCATTTTTATGAAAGAAAAAAAAAGTGAAACATTAACCTATCATTGTTGAATAAGTGGGCAGGGAGGAAAGTAAAATGTAACTAGAAATGTCCCGTTCCATCATGAACCTGGCATTGGATACTAGAGCACTGCAGAAGCCCACGTCTCCACAAAGGTAGAAATAAATGTTTAACAAAACCAAATGTAACTATTCTGATAGCATAGGATATAAATATGAATTTATTATTAGCTACTAATGGGTGGAAATGGTGTGTAATTAAATTTGTTTATGCTCCCTCTAACTACTTAAAGAACAAGCTCTTTTCTGACAGTTCTATTAATTTCACTTTCTAAAAACAGGTGAGATGGTCACTGGGTGGCGCTGTAGGGAAGAGATGAAGTCTACCGGATTTCAAATCATCACAAATAACCAGCAGGTGTCGCTGTGGAGCAGCAGAACTTGTACTTGACAGTGACCTTTTTTTTTTAGAGCTTCTGCTGTATGCATGTGATTGTTCAAGTACAACACAGACAGCTGAGTACATGTAAAATGTATTTATTACATTCAAAAACAACTTTTCCTCTTTTAGCGAGACGCTTCATTTTACTGTTGGAAATCGGCTTTCCCTCCATTGCAGCACTGTCTGTTATTTTTGCGTTAACTGCGTGTGAGAATGGATATTCTGTTTTTGTTATTTTTATGTGAGGGGATTGTTTTTCTAGGCTGTTTATGATGAAGACAATATGACTGTTCTATACAAATAAAATGTTAATGTTTCATATGTGTGTTTCTGCAGCAACAGTTCAAGTGTGTTTCATGTTGATGGGTTAGAAGTAGCTCTGCAGTGGCTCTCCCAGGATGCTCTCCATCTCCTGGACCACCTTCTGGACCTGCTGCTCCACCTCCTCACACTCATCTAAAAACAGAAAAAACACGAGATTGTCAAAAGGTTTCCACCACAGTGGTTCTGCACCTGTTTCAAACTTGAAAGCGTTGTTTGTTTCCAATCACCAAAGCTTTCACTGGCAGATCGATGGACCAGCAGAGCCGGATCTCTGCTATATCAGACACACTCTGCCATCCTCTGGCCGTATAGGACTAATCTCAGCTGAAACTAACACAGCTGAGTACAACAACAGCTGTGCACTTCAGTCACTTTAGCCACTTTCACATCTGGGTCAGAACGGTCGGGGCTGGGTGGCACTGGTTCGGGATCACACGGACTTCTTGGGAATGTGGAAATGTCCGAGCACGTGGGCAGCGCAAAAGGCGCGAAGAAAAGTCTGCGCTGTCCTCCTTAAGATAAGCAAAGGTGGGAGTGAGCCGTGTTGCTTTTGAAGACTCTAAACCACATTATTTTATTAATTTTCTCCTTGTTCTCTCACTGATACTGCTGCTGTTCCCTGCTGCAGTGGCTGAAGCAAAAACTAAACAAAGATGACTGTGAGCTGCTCCCTCCCTGCCCTCGTCTGTCTCCCGCCTGAGCTTCAGTCTGCTGCTGTGCTGGAGCGGGAGCTCCGCGCTGCAGACAGCGAGATGTTTACTGGACAGCATCCAGAAGGATATTGAATCAAACATGTGGGAAGCGCCCACTGGCTGATTCTACCCGCCAATCAGAGGCATAAGGCGTGATAAGTCCGTAATGCCACCTTGGTTCCAGTAGGACCGCTGAGGAATTGGTCTGAAAAAAAGAATCACCTCAGACTGGAAAACGCACATTTTACCCAGATATGAAACCAAAAAAGCTGCCCAGCCTGGACCGTATATGTCGATGGTACTGACCCAGATGTGGAAGCGGTTTTTGACTCAGCTCAGACTAGATCAGGAGAAGAAGAACGACGAGCTGATGGTTCTCACCTTCCATTAGCTCTGCTAAGAACGGAATGGTCTCTGGTAGCAGAACCACGTAGTTCTCCTTCAGTTTGGACGCCAGCTCCATCAGCATAACGAGGGAGGAGAACCGCACCTGAGGAGCAGCAGGAGGAGATGGTTGGTGAGAGCTCAATAAACAAAGACATCTATGTGAAAAAGAACAGTTTGACTGTTTAAACATAAATCTTTGTCTCAATCAGAGTTGAAATACAGTAAAAAGTACAAGATTTAGATTTTTTATTTTTTTTTTATATTTTCTACAACAATCAAATACAAAACCACCAGACATTAGCAGCTTCCAGGCAACGCTCAGGCAACAGTTACCCTCAGGGCAACCTGTAAGCTCACCTTGGCGTCACTGTGTCTGGTCTTCAGGAGGATCTGATAGTTGAGGGTTTTCCACTGAGAGTCGTCAGCCAGCGCTACTGAGAACTGACCCACACAGGGAACCAGGTGCTGAGTGACCCGCGTCTGGTAAACCTGAACGCCGCCTAAAAGGTTTTCCAGCTGCACACAAACACAAACCCATCATCAGTTTATTCAGCGGCAGAACTCATCCTGGCGAACCCGCAGACGTCTCACCTGGTCGACCAGGGGGCCCAACAGGGCGTCGGACCGTTCTCGGTTCAGGAAGTTCTGGGTATCATACAGGAAGATCTTCTGGAGGCAATCGAGGACGAACTGAAGCAGCAGAGAGTTCTTCTCCTCAGAACGGTCCGAGTCAAAGATCAGATTGTCTAAAACAAATGGGTGTTTAAGGAACTTCAGTATTGATGAATTCATATTTTTAAATAATCAAACTAATAATTAAATATTTATTTAAATTACTAAATGAAGGATCAGCACCTCCAAATCTGAGACCATGGTTCTCGACCGGAAAAGGGTGGCTTGCCAACTCTGGGTCGGGGGAGAGGTCCTACCTCAAGTGGAGGAGTTTAAGTATCTCGGGGTCTTGTTCACGAGTGAGGGTAGGAGGGATCGGGAGATCGACAGGCGGATCGGTTCAGCGTCTGCAGTGATGCGGACGCTGAACCGATCTGTCGTGGTGAAGAGGGAGCTGAGCCAGAAAGCCAGGCTCTCGATTTACCGGTCGATCTACGTCCCAATCCTCACCTATGGTCATGAGCTTTGGGTAAAGGCCGAAAGAACGAGATCGCGGATACAAGCGGCCGAAATGAGTTTCCTCCGTAGGGTGGCCGGGCTCAGCCTTAGAGGTAGGGTGATGAACTCGGACATTCTGGAGGGACTCGGAGTAGAACCGCTGCTCCTCCAGATCGAAAGGAGTCAGTTGAGGTGGTTTGGGCATCTGGTCAGGATGCCTCCTGGACGCCTCCCTGGGGAGGTGTTTCGGGCATGTCCTGCCGGCAGGAGGCCCCCGGGTCGACCCAGGACACGTTGGAGAGGTTACATCTCCAATCTGGTCCGGGAACGCCTTGGGGTCCTGCCGGAGGAGCTGGTGGAGAAGGCCGGGGAGAGGACGGTCTGGAGCTCCCTAGTTGGGATGCTGCCCCCGCGACCCGGACCCGGATAAGCGGAGGAAGACGACGACGATGACAATTAAATTAAGTAAAATTAAACGTAAAGAAACCGAACCCATTCTGGTGCTGTTGGTCTGCTGCAGGATGTCTGCCAGAGGTTTCACCAGGTTTCCAGCAAAGAGAACGAAGAGCCCTTGGAGCCGCTCTGCGATGCAGTCGCACAGCCGGTAAAAGGTCAGGAGGCGGTCTTTACTGTCTGATTTACTCCAGTCCAGCAGCTGCAGCACACACACAGGGTAAGGTACAGTCTGACAGAACGGCACCAACATCTGTCCACCTTTAACCTGGACGCACCTTGAAGAAAAGTGGCCTGAACGTAACCTCAGACAGTTTCATCACCATGCTGATGAGACAGTCAATGACTCCGCCCTCCACTTGCAACGTCTTCTCCAGATCGCCCTGAGGTGAGACAGAAAAAAGATCCAGCGCTAACGCGGCGAGCATCACTACTGCATCAGAATCCATTTCACCTGTTCAAAGAGGAGGAACTCGACTAGAACACTGAGGAGCTCACCTGGCCGTGTTTGGTCCGGAAGTCAAGAGCGGTGAGGAAGAAAGTGGTGAGTTCTGATTGGTGGAAGCTCAGCTGTTCTCTGGTTATGTGACTGATGTGTTCCTTCAGGATGCTCATCAGCGCCCCCAGCTGGTCCTACAGAGAATCAACCAGAACTGCATCAGGGCAGCGCAACAGAACCTGGCTCTGCTGACACTTCTGAGTTTCTGAAAGTGTTGATTTAGTCCGACAGAGATTTGTTTTGTGACTGAACATCGAGTCGCTCAGCAAATTTGATTTATAAAGTTTCACAAATACTTAATGTTACTGTAGATAATAACAATAATAATAATAACAATAATAATAATAACAACAACGAGAAGGAGAAGACGACTACACCAAGGGCTATAAACAACTTTAAATCTAACATTTGAACAACAGAAATGTAATATTTAGAACAGAATTCATTGGAGCAAAAAATAACAGAACTACATGATCCCAAAATGGTTAAACAGTTCAGTCAAAGAAAGTCCAGTCTGATCCTCAGTTGGTTCTGTAGTTTGGTTCAGCTTTTGTTAAACAGTTCATCACAAACAATAACAATGTTAGGACTTAGAACTGAAACCGGATCCTCACCTTCCTGTCGAGCTCCATGCTGCTGTAACACCTGGACAGGGTGGGCAACAGGACCCTAGGGGGTAGCTTGGAGGCTAGCGTGCTCCTCAGAGAGGTGAGGCGGACAGAGAGCTGGGTGGACGTTGAGGAAGAGGAGGAGGAGGTGTCCATGAGCCGAGTCAGCCGACACACCTGTGGGAACAGGAAGTGTGAAGCCGAGGGTGTTGATTGGTGCTCCTCGATGTGATGCTGAGTTGGTGAGTTTACCTGTAAGGTGATGTCCTGCAGGTAAGGGCTGATGAAGTGTGGCAGCGTCTCTGTGACTCGCTGCAGAGCCGTGACGACACTCAGCAGATAGACCTCGTTGGTCAGCAGCTCCTTCCTGCTAGTGAGCGCCTGCAGCACAGCGGGCATCAACCTGAAGGTGGAACAGTCACACAGATGAAGTGCAGGTGGGTGGAGTTTCAAGCTCTAAACACTGCCAGGCGGACCATGTGATGCAGGTACCTGGGCAACTGTGGGATGGCAAGCGCCTTCAGGGAGCTGACCACCTCAGCGATGCAGAGCAGGGCGCTGCCCGTAACATTCTTCTCCTCCCCCGTTGTTGTGACGATGTCCACTGCTTGCTGCAGGACGGGGACAAACTCCTGCTGGTGACTGGAGCCAAAACTGCGACAGAGAAGCTTGAGGCTGTAGAGAGCCGTCTGTCGGTTGATGGCCTGCTCCGCCTCTTCAGAGACCTTACTCTGACTTTTGCTGACAATGCTCAGCAGGTCAGAGGTCAGCTGAAGGAGCACCGCCACCTGAGACAAACAGGAAGAGACACTGATTTTGGTTTGATCGTGCGTGGAGGTAAACCCATGTGACAACCTTAAAAATCTTTAAAACAGAAGTCCAACAGAAGCGCCTGCAGGAGTTTGTACCTGCTGCTCGTCCCACTGCGTCCTGTGCAGCAGTTTGTTGTTCAGCAGCTCCATGGCCTTCCTCCTGACCGACGCCAGCTGATTTCCCATCAGCCCCCTCATCACTGTGATGAAGGTGTCTGTGGGCAGCAAGGCATTCACCTAGACAGTAGAAGGCATAGATAACATTTTTTCTGGTTTCCAACTGGAAACATTAAAATGTACATGTGGGAATGAAAACAGACTCTGAGCCGACGGGTCAGGTTCTGAGTTGTTGTGATTTAAAGAAGTTCACTCAAAACATGACTGACAGAAACTATCAAACCAAACAGCAGACTTACAGAAGAGAAAAATCAGGGGTTTATGGTATATATTTTTTCAGTATTAATCCTTTTCATTAGCTATTTAAATCCCTGATCTGGACCTGATCCAGTCCCGTTGATGATGAGGAGTAAAGTAAAAGAAAGGTTTATTTGAAGAAGAAGAAGAAAATATCATTTCTATAGTGCCTCTCAAGATAAAAATCACGAGGCGCTTCACAAAAACAAAAACAAAAAATATAAAAAATTGTAAAAAAGTATAAAAAAGCACTTAGAAAATGTTTAAAAATATATTTAAAAATTAGCAAGAATAAGCAATTGAGATTTAAAAGAAAAAATGTTAAGAAAGAGAGAGGGAGAACAGGAAAGAGGGAAATCAGTGGATCCTGAGGAAGGTGGAATAGGTGGGGAGAGCAGAATAAAGAGAGAGTGGTGAAGATGGTCACACCAAAGCCAGCTTGAACAAGTGAGTCTTCAGCTGCTTTTTAAAGGAGACCACTGAGTCCACTGATCTCAGACTCAGGGGGAGAGAGGTCCAGAGTCTGGGGTCTACAGCAGCAAATGATCTGTCACCTTTGGTCTTTAGCCTGGTGCTGCACAACCAGTAGGCTTTGATCACTGGACCTCAAGGACCTGCTGGGGGTGTAGGGACTGAGAAGATCACCAATGTAAGATGGTGCTTGTCCATGTAAGACCCTATAGACCAGAACCAGGATCTTGAAATGAACCCTGAAGTTGACTGGCAGCCAGTGAAGCTGGAGGAGAAGCGGGGTGATGTGGGTGTGTTTGGAGGACTTGGTCAGAAGACGAGCAATTTGCATCAAGAAAAGTAAATCACAAGGTGCTTCACAACCACAATGAAAAAAAAAAAAGTAAAAATAAAATAAAAATGACAAAGGAGCACAAAGATACACAGCAACACCCAATCCAGTCCCATTTAAACTCCCAGTGTGGTCCTTTTTACACGGCTGACTTCTGATCCTCATCTCTTTAAATTTTCCTGTGACCGCTGTTCAGACTTTCTGGAGGTCTTTCTCAGGTTTATTTGGGCATTTTAGGAGGAATGTTCTTCTTGATGTCCTCTTGACACTCAAGAAACGTATTACTACCCAGGAGTTTAGAAAACATCAAGGGTTCATTTTAGTTTCCTAGTCATCATTCGTGCTAAGTGGCCTTGAAGGTCGCTTGACTGACCTTGTCCAGAACATCGTAAGCCTTGTTGAGCAGAACTCTCCAGAACTTGGCAGTAGGTTTGTCAGCATTCTCCTCCACACAGCGAGCCACACTGTGGATGTAATGCAGGATCTCCTCCAGCAGCCTGCAACACACACACACACACGCCTGAAGTGTGTTTAAACCTGAAAGGGGGGTCACACACGTGTTCTCCTGCAACTCACCTCTGCTGCAGCTGCTGAAGGGACGAGTCAGCGGTGTTGCCTTCTGCTGCAACCTGAAACATGTTTGATTAGATACTTTAGAGACGGAAACTTCTCATCTCTTTGGCTGACCCGACGTTTCTGTCTCACCTTCTGGATGAAGCTGCTGGAGCCAAGGAGCTGAGCCATGAAGGAGACACAGAGGAACTTGAAGTGTCGCAGCTCTTTGCTGCTGTGAGCGTCCAAGCTGAAGATCAGCTCCTCCACCTTCTCCTCGTCATCCTCCTTCTTCTTTCCTGCTTTTCGAACGGCGGGACGCTTCACTGCAGCTGCAGAAGGAATAAACCTGGAATTAATTTTCTCAGAAAATAACAAATAAACATGGAAAAACTTACTGTGAACAAACAGGAATAAATCGACTGTTTCAGCTGATCTACTGACAGTGGATGATCATTTGTCTCACCGTCATCCTTGTCGTCTGGTAGCTGCAGGAGGAAGTTCAGCATGTTTACTAGGGAGGTGAGCTGGTCACCAACACTGAACTCACAGCTCAGAGAAATCCAAAAGTCTGCGTCTCGCTCCAGAGTTGCGTCCTGCTCAGAAAGCACCAAAACAAAAACACCAATAAATAGGGCTGGGCGATATGACGATTTTAGACCGTTTTACGATCTACACATCTGACGGTCTGTCATTTTTGAGAGACCTTTTTATCACGATTCACAGCTCTGCTGTTGAATTTCTGCCTCTGAATGAAAAGGGAGCTTACCTCAGGCGAATGACACGCCTTTGTTTGACCCTTAACCAATCAGAGTGAGTCATAGTAATATATTAGTGCCCCGCTTGTTTTCACCTGTGTGTGAACAAACATGGCTTCGGCCGTGACTGAGAGTGACAACGAGGTTTTCGTTCCGAAGAGGAACGCCTCGTCCGTTAAATGGAACTGGTTTGGTTTTTCACCAGATGACAAAGAGCAGCGAAATGTCATTTACAAGGAGAGCGTCAAGGCAAGTGATGGCAACACCACAAACTTGTTTAATCACTTGAAAAGAAGGCATCCCAAACAGTATAATGAGAGCCAGCTGGCAGCTAAAGCTAAAAAGCCTGCGGCTGCAGCGGCTAGTGCTTCTTCCAGGCAGCAAACGCTAACAAACACTCACAAAACTCACTCCCTACGGCAGAGACAGCAGACGATGGAACAGCGTGACAGATGCAGTGACGTACCACTTGGTTAAAGATTTGTGTCCCGTGCGAATAGGAGTGGGATTTAAGAAAATAATAAGAACATTGGATCCGCGCTATGAGTTTTCCAGCCGCAAGTATTTTTCGAGCACTGCCATTCCACGCATGTACGCTGAATGCAAAGTGAGCGTTGCAGAAGATATTCAGAATGCGCAGTTTTTTGCTACCACAAGCGATCTCTGGTCCAGCCGCACATCAGAGCCGTATTTGAGCTTAACTATCCACTACATGAGCAACTGGGAGCTGCATAGTATTTTGAACAAGTTAATGTTTGCCCAATACGTTTGCAATTGACATGTTTGCACTTTAAATATGTTTATGATTTTAGTTTATGTTAAGTTACTTGAAAAACGAGAAAAACTGATTTTTGTAATTGCTTCTCTCAGGGCTTTTATCATCTCTGGTGTGAGTTTAAAATATAAGTGTGTTAGCACTGTGCTGATTATCCCTAATATGAATAAATGTTTATTTCTTCAATGTTTCTCTTCTTTAATACGCAATTGAAGTTATGCTATTCATGGATAAAAAATTGTGATAAAATCGAAATCGTGATAAAATATTGGAAAAATCGTGATATTCTATTTTTGCCATATTGCCCAGCCCTATCAATAAATAATCACAAACAACTGAAACACTAACAAACATAAATACATGATAGATGAACACCTATCACCTTCTCGCCACCACTCTGGGTGGCGTGAAGCTTCAACAGCAGCAGCAATAGGATCCATAGGAAGTGAGCGGGGCCCAGCGTGGACACCAACTGGCTCAAGATGGGCAGCCGCCGGTGCTCGGGCACGTGAGGCAGCGCATCAGTGAACACGAGCATGATCCTCGTCACCACAGCTACCATGTTGGGTGAAGAGGAGCCGTCAGAGAGCTGATGAGCCTGAGGGGGTAACGTCACATTAGGGCTGCTTGGTGTTGACAAGGGAAGCTGTTCATACCTGTAGCTGCTTAACTCACCTGAATGAGAGCAGGTATGACCATCTGCAGCGTCTTCTCAATGACTCTGAAACTGTAGACATCGTCCAGACGCATGATGTTGGCTCCCATGAAGGTGAAGATGGGCATGATGTTGTGCAAGACTTTCTCCTGCAGGAGAAAACATGGTTGTTTATTTGTTTACCTTGTAATAGTGAAAATTACAATGAGAACCCAGAGGCGGAGCGCACAGGGAAGATGGCGGCGACTGCGCCGAGCAACAGCAGAGCGTGGTGGTGTGTCTGCGGCATGTCGGACGCTCTGATGCACTGAACCACAAGCTCCACACTGAACTTGTCTTCATCCAGAACATCTGCACAGAGCAAACATGGCCGACAGAGTCAGGGCAAAGAGGCACATGAGGAAAAAAACGCACAATAGAAACATGACACATGAATAAAACACACACACTAAGGAACAAATATATCAGGGTCATGAAATGTAGATTCATTTCTCAGTCTGACTCATCACACACCTGCAGGAACTGGACCGCCATCAGGTGACAGTCTGCTGCAGATGTTGAGCAAACAGCTGAGCAGCAGCTGTTTAGTGTACTCCATGCTAGTTTGGTCACCAGCACCTGGCTCCAGACACCTGATGACACGAACATCAGAACCAACAACAACCACTATGAGAGCTGCAGGTCCCAGTGCACCATGTGAGACATTTTACTGGTAATGTGGTCTGGTGCTCAGTACACGGCCGTGACAACAGATTATCATACAAGAAATAATCGCTTTTTCAAGGAAATAAAAAAAAATCTCCAGAATGCGTCCCTCTTCAGCTAATTATTTAGAAGGATTTACTCTTCTCTGGGATTTCTCAGATTGATATGAATGAAGAATAAAACCCATGTGATAAAACACTCATTACCGGCTGAGCAGAGAGAACAGAACAGGCACCAACATCTGGGCTCTCTTCAGCTTCTTCTTGTGCTGCAGAAGCTCCAGAATGAGTGTGACTCTCTGCCATGACACAGCGCCTCCCTCTGGACCCACGTCGTCCCTCTGCTGATGTTTCCTGATCAGACAGATTCACTTAAAACACCATAGAGCTGTTCAAATACCACAAAAGCCTGCGCCAGCCTCACAATGGTCTCTCACAAACGAAGCTGCAGCTAAGGCCGAGGACACACCGGCCGCCAAAGCGCCGCGAAATGGGGACCGCCTTCATTCGGCGCCCTATTCTATAGACCACATGGGCCGCCGAAGCGCCGCACGCCGGCGCTCCGGCCCACGCCATGCAACGATCGTTTCAGCGTCTGCTCGATTTTTTTCGCCAGACGCGGGTGAACCGTGTCAATTCTGGCAGGAAGTCAAACCTAGACATAAGAGGCAGGCTGGTAAATTTAACAAAATAATGCATTTCTAAATACAATTCCGCGATAGTCAAATGTGTTCGTAAACATACACTGCATAAAAACCACACACACCCACACGCAGCGGCTGAATTTCGTGAGCGCTTCGGCGGCCGGTGTGTACCTGGCGTAAGCCTTTTGACGATGAACTAAACAAAACAGTCTGGAATATAAATCTACCTAGAATCTAGCAATTCATGCAGAAAGTGAAGTTTATTAATAGTAGAGGTTCTGGTAAAAAGCCTTGTGGTATGCCTACACACACACACACACACACACACACACACACACACACACAGCTCCACTGATATAATTTGAATACCTCTGGCTCATTTTGCTCCGGCGGGTTTGCTGAACTGTCACGGTTACTTTGGGCTTTTCTGGAGGAGCGAGCTCATTTGCCACCAGCTGGGCATCAACAGCAATCTATTAGAAAAAGAAGAAGAAAGGTTTTTATTTTGTTTAAAAAACGAGAAGTTAAACCCGCATCAGGAGTCAGTCAGCTTAGTTTTTATCAACTGAATGAACTTGTTTCTTTAATTGATTCACTCCTGTTTGAAGTGTAACTGTTGGTGTTTTCTCACAGCTTTGAAGACGCTGCTGACTGTGTTGGCCACCATCGGACTCCTGCTCTCCACCAGCAGGTCGAACATCACCGACAGCAGCTTCTGTTGCACCTTCTCATCTGCAAGAGCTGAGAAGAACGGCTTTGTGATCTGCAGCGACAAAGGAGAAAAAGAAGTCATCAGATTTTTGTTCCTGTTGTCATCAGGCCTTAAACAGTAAAAATGTGTCATCTGAAAAAATCCGACTAATTTTTAAACTTCTTTTATATTATAACATTGATTTAAATTTGTAATTCAAACATGTTTTTAATGTGTGGGTTCACAGAGCTGTGTGTCGACTTAAACCCAACCTGATCCAGAGCAAAGATCTGACATCCAGGCAGCCTCAACGCTCGCACAAACAGGTCCAAACTGTTCTGGTCTTTGCCCAACAGAGGTGCCGATGCCTCATTGAACTTCTGCAGAACGAGCTGCAGCAGCTGGGTCTCATCCAGCAGCAAAGATGGGCTGTCAGGTTCCATCTGGTCCAAGAGCCGGTCCAGGACGGGAAGCAGGACGGTCAGAACGGTCTGAAAGGAGATGACGGTGAGGTTCAGAAACAAGCTGCTGTTTGTTATTACAGGAAGCTCAACATCTGCAAGATCAAACCAGTAAATTAAATCAATGATTAGCAGATTTATAAAAACAAGAACCGATCAGAAGCAACAGCTGGATTTACAAGGATTAAATATTCTTTATATTAATGAATAGTACACAGCTGCAGCCCCGGAGACCGCAGATTCATGCTGACCGGTCCCACCTGACGAATGCCGCCACCCCTCCATCTGTAACCCCCATATCCGATCTCTCACATAGCCACCCCTCCCACCTGTGACCTCTCACCTGTCCGTTAACAGCGCTAAGCGCTCCCAGCAGAGAGGCGGCGGTGTATGACGGGCACTGAGGATCCTGAACGCTCTGCAGCAGCTGATGCAGCGATGCCTGCAGCTTCTTCTGTTTGCTGGACGAGCTCTCATCATGAAGGACGCCGAGAACCTGAAGTCAGTGAGACGAAAGCACAACAAGAACTTCAGAACTGGATGAGAACATTTCTGGAACAAAAGACACTAAGTAAAATTGAACAATAAAAAAAGATTTTAAAGTTCACTGAAACACAAGATTACTGAGTGCTGCAAGGGACACAGGACAGTTTTTATGTTTCCAGTTTTCAGTTGGACAATTAGCACATGAAGCCGCACGAGTCTGCAGTTCTGTAGCTGGTTGTTTATAAGTTCAGTCTAAGCTTCGAGTCTCCTTGTGCTACACAATTTATCGACCAACACTGCTTCAATGTTCCTTTTGTTTGGGCCAGATGTGTAACTTTCTCTCTCCTACTCACGTGTGTCTTCCATTGATATGGTTGTCCAAACTGCTGTATCTCAAATAAACAAAGTGTGTTTAAAACTTCAGGCGAGTTAACGATGAAGGAGCAAGGCAGCGATGTTCCTCTGTTGTTACTGAGCAGCAACGTGAACTGCGTCTGAACCGCCATATTCCAGATGTGGTTCATCTATTACAGGCAGAGCCCAACTCTCCTTTCACATTATAAATGAGCTGCACTTGTATAGCGCCCTTCTGGGTCAGATGATGCGCTACATCATAGCCACAGCTGCCCCGGGGCACACTAACAGAGGTGAGGCTGCCGTACACAGGCGCCACCGGTCTTTCTGACCATCACCAGCAGGAGAGGAGGTGAAGTGTCTTGCCCAAGGACACAACAACTGACACAACCGCAGGAGCTTGGGTTCAGGTTTAGACCTGCAACCTACCTTACAGGACAAATTCCTAACTCCTAAGCCACCGTCGGCCTTAATTCACTTTTAGGGATAAACTTAAAAAAAAAAAAAAACACCCATGTTTCTTTAGGTTACACTTTTCAAACACCTATAGACATTTACAATCTCATTAAATCTGTTAATATTTATTTAATATAGTAATAAACAATGATGTGTATTGTTGAAATTCTGGCGATACGATACATATCACGATATATTGCAATACATTCAGTCAGACGTTACAAGCAATTTTTTTTTTACTGAATTTATTGTAAGAATGTTCACTAAACTGTCCAAACTGATACATAACATGTTTAACATGAGGTATCTGACCCATGATGGAGGGATTTACATTTTAAATGGTGGAAAAAAAAAACCGTTGCACACTGCTGCCAACTAGCGGGTGGCGATTGAATTGCACAAAACGAAAAGAAAATACACAAATGTTTGCATGTAAATTCTTTCAAAGATTAGATACACGGCTTTTGAATATCGATGTAATAATCGCAGGAAAAAAATCACGATATATTGCCATATGGATATTTCCGATACACGGCTTTTGAATATCGATATAATATTGCTGGAAAAAATAACACGATATATTGCCATATCGATATTTTCTTACATCCCTAGTAATAAACTGAGCGTTCTGTTTGGGGTCTTAACGTTATGTTCTTTGTGTTCAAGACGTGTTGGAGTGACTTTGTTGATGTTTCTGATGCAGTTGAATGCAACCTGTGCTCCACATTGACAACGGAGGTGTGTGCATGTGTGTGTGCGCACGTGTGTGTGGAGTGGAAGCAGCAGGGAGACAGTGGACTTCAGTGGTAAAAATCTGTGGTTCAAAATGTTTCCCTTTATGCAGCGTCACTATGCATATAATGACTCGTTCCTTCATTTGTAAAGAGAGTGCCAATATCGATGATGGATTTCTCCATTGACCCATCTGGCGTGGCTCAGAGATTACCCACGCCAGATGGATCAGTGTTTCAAAATAGTAATGCACGGTATAAACGGCAAAAGATATAACCGGTATGACTTTGGCCTATCATACAGAATTGTATGCTACCGGCTAACCTGCTGCGCTTGCTGATGACGTACGGTTATACTGGTTCACAAAGGAGTGTTGAACCAAGTCGGTTCTGTCCACTTGTGAATCATTTCAGTTTATTTTTCAATTAAATAATTAGTTTTTGTTTGTATTACTAAATTTATCAATTAATAAATTTTTGTTTTGTGCAGCAGATAAAAATTCCTAGACGAGTTTCCGCACAGACGCTGTATTGAGTGACACATGACGGTTGTACGCGCTTGATCTCCATTTAAAAAATGTTACCTGCAAATTCTGATCAACCTCTTTCCGAGCGCATCAAACCAGCTGGCTGTCGCTGCTACTGGAGCCCGTGGAAAACGCTGAATGGAGCGTCGCCCCTCCCTCTCTTCTCTCACACTGCTGGCACGCAGCAGCAAACATGTAAACAAACACGTCTGCTGAACTTTCCCACTGGGACAACTGATGTAAAGTTTTCATACTACAACGAAAACTACGGCGCGGAGGAAGCTCGTTATTTAATACGGGTGTTAAAGAAGAAACTCAGGGAGGTGTGAGGCGAGTTTTTAAGGCTCGCTGCAGAAATCAAAACACGGAGCATCAACAGTTCTTGTCTGTAGGAGCGTGACACTCATAGCTGCAAAAATAACCATTGAAATAATTAAAGACATCATGCTAGAGCAGCAGCCTGCGATGACACCTGGTTCTGCTCACTATAGGAGTCGCTTCAGATATTAAATAAATAAAAGCAATAATATACCATACCATAGTTTATTTATATAGCACCTTTCAAACGCAGCATGGGAGCTGCCCAAAGTGCTGCACAGGCTTGACCAAAACACAACCAATCTAAGCAACAAAAGCAGAAGATAAAAGTACCGATCAAAAGCAGATAAAACATGAGGAATACTAAGAACGCAATAAAACACTAAAACGAGTCACTGTCTAAAAGCCACATCGTAGAAGTGGGTCTTTAAACGAGATTTAAAAACTGCCAATGATGGAGCCTGCCGAACTATAATTGGGTAACGAGTTCCACAGCTTTGGGGCAGCATGTAAAAATGCTCGTTCACCCCGTGATTTGTATCGCATCCGGGGCGTGCAAAGCAGCAGGAGGTCAGCCGACCTCAATGCGTGCGTGGGCACATAGGGAGTGAGCAGGTCAGAGAGATAGGGAGGTGCCAGGTCGTTGAGTGGTTTAAATACAAAAGTCAGTAACTTAAACTGTACTCGGAAAATGACAGGGAGCCAGTGAAGACATGCCAGGACAGGGGTAATATGGCTACGTTGGTGCGTATTTGTCAAGAGTCTGGCAGCAGCGTTCTGGACGGCCTGCAGCCGATTCAGGGCAGAGACCGGAGCACCAACTAGGAGGGCGTTTGCATAGTCCAGGCAGAGGCAATGAAGGCATGGATGACTGACTCCAAATGCCTCCGTTTCAAGATTTGTCTGAGGAGAGTAAGGCAGCAAAGCTGATAAACGCACGACCTCACGACAGAGTTTATCTGTGGGGCCATTGAGAGTTCAGCATCAAGCTTTACCCCGAGACTAGTCAAGCACTGTTTGGGGTTGAAGGTTAAAAGGTCACAAACAGGGTGAGAGCCATGGTGGTTGCGGAGGTCAAAGACAATAGACTTGGTCTTCCTTTCATTTGACTTTAAGAAATTGGATGCCAGCCAGCCAGCCCTTCACGTCGTCTAAACATGCAGCCAATCGTGAGCCCGCATTCTCCTCATCCACTGCTACATATAATTGACAGTCATCAGTGTAAATGTGATAGCTCAGGCTGCGCTGATGCAGTATACCGAAAATTAATCAAACCAAAACACTGAACCCAACCGAATACGATTTTAGCGTACCGTTACACCCCTAGTCATCGAGGAGGTCTATAGAGCTTCAACATGGCAACATGGCTGAGAGCGCACGCCTCCCACTTTTGCATGAATGTTGTCAATCTGCGTCAGCTCAGGAAGAATCGCAGCAGCTGCTGCTACAGAGCAGAGCGCATGGATGAAGACGTGTTTGTAAAGAACAGGAGGTGATGATGACAGCTACACAGACCGGATGGTGAGCAGAAAATCCTCCTCAGCTAAATATTCTGGGTATATCGCCATTGACAGCTCATTAATGCCAATTCCCTTAATTGAGGTATTTGATTACATGATGAACACATAGACTTCCAAGCATTTTGAACATCTCCTGTGATTTAGTTTGAACAGTTTTCCCTCACAGTCCTTCCCTGTGTCAGCAATTTGACCTGTTAAATTACAGAGGTCTAGTCCGAGACCAGCTCCTCAGTCTCTCGCTCTGTGCTGCCGGTGCTCACCAAGGCGGTTCAGACCAGTACGTTTTAGAAAAGTGAGTATTTAGCATTTTCATCGCCTTTAACTTGTATTTTATTTAAAATATTTTCATCTTTATTTTTGTTGCTTAACATAAAAACCATTTGGGATATTTTGTATTTATTTAAACAAGTTTTGAACATTAAATGTTGTTTAAAGGGCATTCTAAACTTTTTAGAATGATTTGTTCTACAATCATCTGGTATGTGAGAGTGTTGAAAAACAGCCATTTCTACATGTATAAACAGAAGAAAAGAATATATCACAATAGATAATGTTACTGCAGGACCTTCAACATTTATTGCGATACAGATTTTAGACCATATCACCCATTCTTATTTCCACCAATCATTGAATACTTTGTGACAGATGTTTGCAGACAGATGTTTTCAATCACTCACTGTGCTCAGATATGATGGGTCAGCGATGATTTCCTCTGAGGTCTTCAGCAGCCTCTCTGTGACTGGCTTGAAAGGGGAGCTGCTGACTCCTGATAGGCTCTGCAGAGCACTGAGGGCGGCCCTTCGGACTTCACGAACCGGAGATTTGAGACAGCCCAACAAGGACAGGACCACTGGCAAACACACACACACAGACGTCACAACGGAGCTCTAAATTCAAACTAGATTAACAAACAAAGTTAATCCAACAACTAATTCAATTCACATCAGAAAGTCTGGAAATCTACTGATCAGGACCATTTTAACCCTCACACTGTCCTATTGGGTGTGACCCCGCGAGGAAAGTTGACCATTGAGCAGGGCTGATGGTTTATCCCTTGGGTCCATGTGGCAGGGGTGAGGAGTGAGCACCAACCTCACCCCTGCTACATGGACCTCAAGGGATAAACCATCAATCCTGCTCAATGGTCAACTTTCCTCGCGGGGTCACCCATAAAGACAGTGGGAGGGTTAAAGGATTAAAATAAATTTTGACTGCAAGTTAGAATGAAAAAAAAAATTAAAAAAATTAATTATATATATATATATATATATATATATATATATATATCTCACAACAGGATCAAGAAGCCTCATCAGGACTGTAAAGCCAGCAAACCCACCGGTATGATCGTCAGTTTATCGATGAAAACAACCTTTGAGTCTTCTTATCTCTATAAATTTGGTTATTAATTTTGTTCAAATTAATATTCCAGATTATTATGTAGGATGGTTCATCTTTCATAAAAGAGCCATAAACCATTACGCTACATTATCGTGTTTTCACTCAGGCCTCATCAGGATGACGATAGTCTAAAAAAATTTCAAGACCAAAACAAAAATTTCCTGTAAGCATTATTTTTTTAATCAAAATGAAAGCAACTGTGTTTCTGTTCCAAGGTACTAGACCAGGGGTGGGGAATTGAGGGCTGCTATCCAGCATGTTTTAGTTGTTCCTCTGCTCCAGTACGAACTGTTCAGCAGCTCACAGACCTCTGCAGAAGCCTGGTAATCACCTGCTGAATAAAACCAGGTGTGTTGAAGTGGAGAAAAAAACTACAACATGCTGGACATCTTTCAGGCTCCCATGTTAGCCTTTAAAAAAATTGTATTCCTCTTTTAATTTTTTTACTCAATTTTTCTGCTATGACAATTTTTTAATAATATTCTTCAAATTTTTATTGTTCTTGTGAAACAACTTGTGATTTTTATCTTGAGAGGTGCTTTATTAAATAATCTCTTTTTCTCTTTCTTCTAACAGCGGCCATCGAGGGACCAGGATTCATCGCCCCTGTTCTGGAGGTTAAAGGTTATTTGGAATGTTTCTCACCAGGTGAGTCTACAGCGGCCAGCTGCTCCAGAATGGCTGCAGGCTGTGCATCAAGCAGAACTTGGCCTATGTACAACGCCCGAGTCTGCAGGATGGCATCAACCTTGACATCCAGCTGGTCACCACGGTTACTGCTGTACCCCCACAGAACACACAGGAACCTGAAGAGCATCGCCGGCTCACATAGATGGACCTGAAGGAGATGTGTGCATGTTAGATCCTGGTTCTGCCTCAGAACAGGAACTTGAATGTAGTCCAACACCTTCACAGGTGGCAGACTCACCTGGACGAGCAGCTTCATCAGCTCTCTGAAGCTGCTGGCTGTCGGCCCCTCAGAGGCAGCGGGAACAATGAAGCTGAAGAGACGGCAGATTAGTCCCAGGTAGCAGCAAGTGTTGTTGTCCAGCTTCTCTGGGTTCCACCACACCTGGCCTGTGTGACAAAAGGTGAGGAGTCTGCTCAAACTCTCCAAAATTCAACTGAGGAACATCACTGAAGAGTTTTTACCTTTGAAGGAGGAGTCCTGACACTTTAATGAAGAGATGAAGTCTCTGAGCAAAGCAACCAAAACCAATCCGAACTCTTGGTCTAAACGCTCTCCTGGCTGCTGCTCACACCTGGCCAGGTAGAGTGTCAGACTTTCAGAGAAGGAAGCAGGGACACGGACAGGATGTTCAGCCTCCTGTGACACCAAAACATAAAATCAGTCATGACAATCTGAGTTCCCAAAATGCATCTGGCCTCCGTGGATAACAGCGGAGGGATGTAACATGAATACCTGAGCTGCTGATGTGACCTCACCTGAATCTCGCCACTCTTGGTGATCTCCAGCAGGGGGGGCTCCAGAACCGTGTAGACCCTGTGAGCTGTGAGCAGGTGCTGGGTCTCACTCAGCTCCCCAAGACAGAGCACCAGGACCTGGGTCAAAACCAGGAAGGAGGCCTTCCCTCTGGGGCCAGAACACGGCTGCTGCTCCACCAGCAGAACCAGCTTCTCCAGCTGAGCCACAGAAACACAAAAATCAACATGGGTACAATTTACAGATCTTAGTACAAACTTAAAATCAGCAGAAATAAACTGACATGATTCCAGTACATTTACTGGGATTAAAAAACAAAACAAGGAAAATGAATAGACTGGTTGTTCCAGTCAACCTTTCTGAAGTGGAACCCTGAAGGTGAAAGATAAGCACTCACAGCGTCTCTTTTACAGAAGTGCTCCATGTTTGTCAGGTTTCTGGTCAATGTGGAGACCAGGCGCTGGTTGGCCAAACCAACAAAGTCAGGGTCAGAATGCCTCTTCATCACTTCATCCAACTCTGAGTGGAAACAACCAACCAGAGCGGTCAACTCACAAGTTTCACACACACACAAAAAAAAAAAAATAGATAAAATAAAACTGCTTCACTTTAAAGAGCAGGTCACCCCAAATTAACTTTTTTTGCTGATAAACTATATAAATGAGTGTCTAATTGTGCTGTGGACAAGTGTAGTCAAAAATTTGGCACTTTAGTGCCTCTTAGTTAAAATTAGTGTTACATCCTCTTCAGGTAAAAAAAAACTGCACTGCATTTGAATTTCTATCTGCTGTCGCTATTGGCTAAGAGGTACCCTATGACGTTAGTGTGTACCATATGATGTCACAATGATGTTGTGAGCCTGTGTGTGTATTTGTTAGCTTGCTCTTTCTGTCTGCCAGGCAACAGCATTTTGACATTTTTCAAACAGGAAGTGGGAGTGGATTAAAAAACTGTGGAAACAAACGATCAACCGATTATCAGGACCTGGACATGATAACTGCTAAAACCATCATGGAATCTGTCATTGAACCATTCACTTACATTTGTAATCTATCACTTTCCACTGGAAATTTTCCTGACGCAATGAAAACAGCGCAAGTCATTCCTTTGTACAAGAGTGGTGATAAACAGTTTAAATAATTACAGGCTGGCGTCACTGTTTCCACAGTTTTCTAAAATATTGGAAAAAGTATTTGTATCAAGGTTGGATAAATTCATCGAAAAAAATAATATTTTAAGCAATGAACAATATGGGTTTGGAACTAAACATTCCACAGCAATGGCAATAATGGAATTAACGGATAAAATATCAACAGCAATTGACAATAAAATGACTTTGTTAGTGTTTTCATTGATTTGAAAAAAGCTTTTGACGTCATTGATCACTCAAGGTTACTTCGAAAATTAAGTCAGTATGGAAAAAGAGGTGTGGCTCATCAATGGGTTAAAACTTACTTAGAAAAAAAGGAAACAGTTTGTTCAGATAAAGGACCATAAATCAAAACTATGTGAAATTAATTGTGGAGTGCCACAAGGGTCGGTCCTCGGACCAAAACTGTTCATTTTGTTTATTAATGACTTGGTAAATGTATCTAAGACACTCGGTACCATTCTATTTGCAGATGATACAACACTGTTTTACTCAGGATCAAATATTGTGGAGGCGGCTAAAGTGCTGAATGATGAACTGATTAAAATTAAAAACTGGTTTGATATAAATAGATTGACACTGAATCTTAATAAAACAAATTTTATACTGTTTAATGATAAAAAGAACAGTGATGTGTCAATGGAAATAGATTGGATTGCAATTCAAAGAGTAAAAGAAACTAAATTTCTTGGAGTTCTTATTGATGAAGACTTGTCATGGAAATCCCATATTAGTTACATAAAAGGTAAAATTGCCAAATCCTTAGGAGTATTACATAGAGTCAAGTTTTTACTGACTAATTCTGGTTTGTTGGCATTGTACAATTCACTGATTGTTCCATACTTGACTTATTGTGTAGAAATCTGGGGAGCAACATACAAACCCCTTATTTATTTTACAGAAAAGAGCTCTGAGAATCATCAATTATAATGGCTGTAGAGATCCATCAAACCCATTATTTATTAAATTTAAATTACTGAAATTTCATGATTTAAAAGACTGGAAAATCATACAAACCATGTATAAAACCAGTTTAGGTACTATGCCAACAAACATTCAGGGGATATTTGAAAAGAGAACTAGTAACTACATGCTGAAAGAAACTGATGTGTTTACAAAACCTAGACTTAGAACTAAAATTAAGGAGTGGAAATATATCTGTAAATGGTGTTAAATTATGGAATAACCTTAAAAGGGAAATTAAAAAAACTGTCATTTAATATATTCAAAAAATGTACCAAATTGAGTGTACTAAATTATTATGAATGATCATAATAGCACTGGAATTAAGAACAGGAAAAATTTTAAAATGAATCTGTATGTGTGTCTGACAAATGATAATTATATATAAATTGATTATTTATACTGGAAACGGGGGCAGAAATTATAAGATGTTTTCCTCATTCTGCTCCTTTTTGTTCAAATTTGATTTTTGTTATGTTTTTCTTGTTGCTTATATGTTTTATTTGTTTTCATTTTGAATGAAATGAATGGAAAAAAAAAAGTTTGAATAACCTGTGCTTAAATTAATGAATTTGAATTGAATATTGTTCTTACAGCGATCCATTTATACCACAAATCAATATGTGTTTGATTTAACAAGTTAATCATTGTTTACACTCTTTACACATTACAATAAGCTACATATTAAGGTTAAAAATGTTTTTATATCTGAAGAAAGGCGTGGCTTTCTGAGGGATGTTGGTAAATAAACAGAAACGTGTCAAATTCTGATTTGCCAAACTTGGCCAGAAATCATAACAAAGTAGTTTAATAAAACAAGAATTACTTTCAGAGTAATTCAGTTTCCAGCTGACCCCCGATTCGGCCAAATCAGGAAAGAAGCCTCTTTTGAAACAAACTCCTTTGACCTTGAGTCAAAACCTTTCTGCGATGCTGCAAGTGATTCGACGTCCGGTGACCTCAACACTCTGACCTCAACCCTCCAGACCGCCGGGAGCAACTCATACCAGGGTATCGTAAGCCTGCATACTGGTGTCTGAGGTTTTTATCAATAACTAACTCTCCAGTTTATAACAAACAACAAATTCTTTCACACCCAGATTTCACAATTTCTCTCAGATACAAAGAACGGTTGCTACAACATCTAGCTTCCATCCCAACACCTCACATCCACCACATCACATCTCCTTATTCATATCTTGTCATGTATCATTAGTTCAAGAAAAGAATTAAATTCATTTTATAAACTATATACTGACTCTGTCTGAATTAATACGAAGTGTGTTTATGGTCCCTGAATAAGCAGAGAACCATAGAATCTTCTGATTAAACATTCAAAGATCAGACTGATATTTCATATTTGTATGGAATATCACATCTTATTGGTCATAATTAATATGTATTAATTGCTACAGGTGACTTGCTCTTTAACACATCAAAACTCTAACCACTCCCCATTTCTACCCCAAAACAAATGGTAAAAACAGCCAACATGTGTATTTAGATGCTTCCTGGTTAGACGGTTTTATTGTGAAGGAGCCACAGGAAGTTGTAGGTCTGTTACCTTTGGCCCAGTTCTGGGTGAGCGGGTGTTGGGTGAGAATGGCAGAGCGGGCAATGCAGCTGGCAAGGCCAAGCTCGGCTGACGTGATCACCAAGAAGGGAAGCAGCTTCCAGCCTGTTCTCTGAACAAACTCAGCATCACCTTTTCCCAACCGGGGGTCAGACAGTAAATGCACCGCTTCCATCAGTACAGGCAGCCTTAAGCAAACAACACAGCAGACAGATTTACTGAAGGTTAATGAAGGAGACACTGGCATTTTACAAATGTGTATACTTCACTGACCACATCTGAGCTTCCGAAATTTCCACTCTTTGCAGCAGAGACAGTAAATGCAACACAACTTCCTCTGGGTCCATAACATCAAGCAGCGCCTACAAACCAGCAGCAACCAGTGAACACACCACCATGACTGGGTGAGATAGACAGGTGTCAAATCTACTGACCTGCAGAACTCTGAGAGCCACAGCGACCACTTCAGGAACGTCGTCCTTCAGACGCTCCATGATCACATCCTTTAGGAAGGTTTCCTCCAAACTTTGTTGCTGCACAAAAGAACAGTAGTGGTTATCATAAACATGGTGATGACTTAAACCCATCTACAGTTGGTTCTGGTTCTAGGAAAACTATACGTTAACCCATTAGCTTTCTACTCAGATGAGTCACACTTTTAGATCCACAGCAGTTTATGTTTGATAAAAAATTAAATGTTGAATCAGTTTTGGTCAGAAACAATCTATGGTTGATAATTATTTTACGATGCTATGAATTATTCCCTCTATGCTTTTATGAGCATTCTGCAGGTGAGGTAAAACCAAGCAGCATGCCTCTCAGCAGAGAAAACAAGAGGGGCCCAGGATCAAACCTTGAGGCACACCATTAATAAAAAAAAAAACTTGATCCAGGAATAGGGTTAGGCATCACCATCGATTGGAACCGGGACCAACTGTTAGTTTTTCCCGGAATCATTCAAAGTTTTTTGTTTCGATTCCTAGTTTGCCGACCGGAAGAGGAATCTGCGGTCTATCTCCGTGAAAAATAAACGTGATCTGCAAATTGTGATCAATGCTTTTCAGAGCTGATCACACCAGCTGTCTGTGTGCAGCACCAAGTCCCCCCTCCCCCCACCCGCCGCGGCCAAATATAAACAAACGCTTCTGCCGAACTTTTACTCCGTAATGTAAACTTTAATTCCTGCAGCTAGAGGAAACTTGTTAAAATACGTCAACACGGTGGATTTAATAGAAGCTTTAAAGAACAAACTCTGGATGATGTGAGGTGAGTTTGTCTCACTACAGAAATAAAAACACACACGGAGCGACAGCAGTCAGATGCAGCCGCTCACCAACACTCATGTGTGTGAGCCTGAGCATCAGAAGGCTGAACAATAACCTGTAGAATAATTAAAGTCATCATGCTAGAGCAGCTCCTCTGTGGTGGACCACACCAGCTTCTGCCACAATAAATAATAATAATAATAATAATAATAACCTCTCCCTGGGCTGCCACCTTACCATGGTGGAGGGGTTTGAGTGCCTCAATGATCCTAGGAGCTAAGTTGTCTGAGGCTTTCTGCCTCTGGTAGGGTCACCCATGGCAAACAGGTCCTAGGTGAGAGATCAGACAAAGAACAGCCCGAAGACCTCTTATGATGAATTATATAAATGGAAACCGTGTTCCCTCGCCAGGATGTGGGTCACCAGGGCCCCCCTCTGGAGCCAGGCCTGGAGGTGGGGAACATTGGCGAGCGCCTGGTGGCCGGGCTTTCACCCATGGAGCCCGGCCGGGCACAGCTTGAAGAGGAAACGTGGGTCCCCCTTCCCATGGGCTCACCACTCGTGGGAGGGGCCAAAGGGGTCGGGTGCAGTGTGCAATATCGCGTGGACATCGGGGACAGTCCCACTGGACTGGCAGACCGGGGTGGTGGTCCCCTTATTTAATAAGGGGGGCCGCAGGGTGTGTTCCAACTACAGGGGGATCACACTCCTGAGCCTTCCTGGTAAGGTCCATTCAGGGGTTCTGGAGAGGAGGATCCGTCGGATTGTTGAACCTCAGATTCAGGAGGAGCAATGTGGTTTTCGTCTTGGCCGTGGAACACTGGACCAGCTCTATACCCTTAGGGGGATCCTGGAGGGTGCGTGGGAATTTGCCCAACCAGTCTACATGTGTTTGTGGATTTGGAGAAGGCGTTTGACCGCGTCCCTCGGGGGGCCCTGTGGGGGGTTCTCCGGGAGTATGGGGTACCAGGCCCTCTGACACTGGCTGTTAGGTCCCTGTATGACCGGTGTTAGAGCTTGGTCCGCATTGCTGGCAGTAAGTCGGGTTTGTTCCCAGTGAGAGTTGGACTCCGCCAAGGCTGCCCTTTGTCACTGATTCTGTTCATAATCTTTATGGACAGGATGTCTAGGTGCAGCCAAGGTGTGGAGGGCATCCGTTTTGGTGGCCTGAGGATCAGGTCTCTGCTTTTTGCAGATGATGTGGTCCTCTTGGCTTCATCAGAACGTGATCTTCAGCTTTCGCTGGAGCGGTTCGCAGCCGAGTCGGAAGCAGCTGGGATGAGAATCAGCTCCTCTAAATCTGAGACCATGGTCTTGATTTGGAAAAGGGTAGAATGCCTTCTCCGGGTCAGGGATGAGGTCCTGCCCCAAGTGGAGGAGTTTAAGTATCTCGGGGTCTTGTTCACGAGTGAGGGGAAACTGGAGCGTGAGATCGATAGGCAGATTGGTGCTGCATCTGCAGTGATGCGGGCGTTATACCGGTCTGTCGGGGTGAAGCGAGAGCTGAGTCAGAAGGTGAAGCTCTTGATTTACTGGTCGATCTACGTTCCTACCCTCACCTATGGTCATGAGCTTTGGGTAGTGACCGAAAGAACAAGATCGCGGATACAAGCGCCCAAAATGAGTTTTCTCCGAAGAGTGGCTGGGCTCTCCCTTAAAGATAGGGTGAGAAGCTCAGTCATCCGGGAGGGGCTCGGAGTAGATCCGCTGCTCCTCCACATCGAGAGGAGCGAGTTGAGGTGGCTCAGGCATCTGGTTAGGATGCCTCCTGGAGGCCTCCCTGGTGAGGTTTTCCAGGCATGTCCAACCAGGAGGGGACCTAAAGGTAGACCCAGGACACGGTGGAGGGACTATGTCTCTCACCTGGCCAGGGAACGCCTTGGGATTCCCCCGGAGGAGCTGGCCCAAGTGGCTGGGGAGAGGGAAGTCAGGGCCTCTCGCCTTAGGCTACTGCCCCCACGACCCGACTCCGGATAAGCGGATGAAAATGGATGGATAATAATAATAATAATAAATCACACACAAAGTTGTGAACATTTTAATTTCCTTTCTGAGAGTTTTAATGTTTAAAATCTGTTAAATTGTTACTGACAGCAGCTACATTTAAGTTTCACTTCCTGTTCTGACTGAATGCTGCTGCAGCATGGAGGTGTAGTTCTCAGTCATCCTGGACATGATCATCCTGAGAGTTTTAGCTGAAAACAGCTGGACGTTCCTGGACATGTTGGAGACATTTAGCTTCTCATCCCAGAGGCTTCTTCCAGACTTTGGTTGTGGTCAGAAACAAACACACTGATTGTGCTGCAAGTCTTTTTCGTTTTTTTTTTCCTCAAAAACATGTTTTTGTCTAAATGAAGGTGATGTTATTGTTCATAGAATAAAAATTCATGTTGAAGTTAAGATTTTTTCATCAAGTAGGCCCCGTGGTTAGCTGGCTCATGTAAAGCATGTCATGTCTTGAAAGAATCCGAATCGGGAATCGACAGGAATCAGAATCGAACTGAGGAATTGGAATTGGAATCGTTCAAAATCAAACGATGCCAAACCCTACCAGGAACTGCGCGTTGCAGTAAAAACACAAAAAAACATGAATAATTGGTTACATTTGTTAACCCCTGTTGTCTGCTGGTATACCTCACTAGAGGAGATGATTCCCATCAGATGCTCCACAGCCGACACCCGAACAGATGGCTGTGGATGTTTCAGACTCAGCAGCAGCGACGTGTCAGAGTCGTCTAAAATCTACCGTCAAAAACACAGATGACAGTCAAATTCAATCTGAATTAATTAATTAAGGATCCGTCTACATTAAAGGTCTTCTGGTTGGTACCTGGTGTTTCCCGCTGCTCATGGACAAAGACAAGAACCGGTGGAAGAGATGCTTCTGCTGAGTGTCACTGTTGATGGTCACATGACCAGCAAGGACGCCATCCAGGGCTCCACAGTACCTGATGGAGAAGAAACTCACAGCTGAAGTGATTTAAACCATTTACCATAAAATCAGCAGTCTAAACTTTAACCAAACGAGTAAGTGTTGTGTAAAGCCTGCGAAACACAGCATGCAGCAATTAGCCACCACTATAGTGGACGGGTGCATTTCCACCAGTCACCAAGTGTTGCACTTGGAAGCATTCAAGAAGCGCAGGGACACGTTGCTTGGACATTCGAGTCTATTTTTTATGTGCTACACTTCCAGAACACATCAAATTCTGCAGTTCAGATTGGGCCATACAGCAAGAGTAGTCCTCATGGGACCAGCAGCATGGAACTACCTCGCTGCCGCTTCAGCAGCTCGCCACTGAAACGTGTAATTACATTGATCGCAGCTCATGCATCCAGTGAAAGCCTGGGGTAAGAATCAACAGCTGATCATCAACAGTTTAATGACGTAACTGAGCTGAAGTTCCCTCTGGAGAAAACACCTTCATAAACCAACACTTATCAGCTTATCTGGTGGTCCTGAATGATTTTAAGTAGTAAACTTTCGCAGCAGCAAGAGGCAGACCTGGACTCAAACAGTCGGACCAGAGGCAGCAAGGTCTGATCCAGGGCTGACATGTCCTCAGCAGAACGTTCAGGCTGACTCAGATACTCATCCAACAGCAACCTGCAGGAGAACCAAGAAAACACGTCAGCCTGAGCTTCTAAAACCCAACGGAGAACTCTTTAAAGACCCTGCATGGATTCGTCCCTTAAGACTTAATACCGACTCAGACTGGCTCTCCAAAGACCGACTTCAATCAGTCTCTGGAGATCTGGTGTTTCATCGCTCCTCTGCCTGAAATGGTTCAGGCAATAGAAGTGCTTACCGGGCCGTGGTTCGGTCCAGGTCTTTAGTAAGAGGAACAGATTTCAAGACGGACTCCAACACTGTCTGTCTGTTCGTCTCCACCTCACCTGTGACAGAGACCAATAGGTTAGCACTGATCGGACTTGATGCAGAACCGGTTCTGGACCCACATGTCCCAGGTCACACCTGAACCACTGACAAACACGCTGTGGACCAGGTGAGGCAGCAGGTAACGCAGCAGCGGACTGACATCATGAGTCTCAGCCATGACCTGCAGGGTGGAGACCAGCGCTGACATCGAGCACAAATGGCCGGCGGCTCTGAAACCACAGACAGGTGAGATGGAACCACATCTTCACTGAGCATGCTCACAACACCTGGAGTACACCTGAGCTACCTTGGACCAGCGGCGCCATCCTTCTGATTCTGCAGCAGCACGATGAGGCAGCCCACACCCTCCTGGGCCAGAACAGGCTCTTTGACCAGAGACTTGCTGATATGAACTGCGAGGCTGTTGACCAAGCTCGCCTCCATCACAACCTTGACAGCAAGCTGGCCCACGATCATGTAAGTGGCGGCTTTGTAGTCCGACAGAGATGACCTGAGACCCTGAGGGGGCAACAAGACACCACCACACACTTTATTTTACAGCCAACACCCATTCAACAGGCATGTTGTATAAAGAATGGAGTAATCAGACGGGAGTTACCCTCTGGACATAAGGCAGCAGTTTGGCGATGATGGAGTCAGAAACTTTGTCCACAGCATCCAGAGCGAGGACGATGGTGGAGGCGTAGAAAGAGAAGATCACTCGGAGCTGAGAGAAACTTTCCGAGTGTCCGGAATATGCCTGGAAAAATTATTGATTATTTCCTTAAAACCAGTTAGGTTTTCACTCTGGAAACAGAAATCCTTTTAGTTTTTAAAGCAGCTGAAATGCTTCATGGTAATTTGACTTTCAAGTTGATCAGCTTTCTTCACATAAAGTAACAGATGGTATTACCGGGTACCTCCTGATGACACCGAACAGCCGCCTGATCCACAAACCCACCTGCCACCGAATAAAGATCTTCAACTTCTAAACAAACAACCACGTGTCAGTGAGGGTACCTGGATGGACTGGGTCACCATGGTGCAGATGAAATCCATGAAGCTCAGGTCTGAGTAGCAGTGTGTGACCAGAGTCCCTTTGGACAGGGGGACACCTGGTTTCTGAAACAACACGTTCAAAACACATAACCGGCACACTTAATGGAGGAGTTCTGTGTGACGAAGAACTGATCCGGACCCAGAGAGGCTGACCTGCAGACACTGCAGCCAGTTCCAGCGGTTAGTGGCATCGTTGATCTTCAGAAGCTGCAGGACTCTGACAAACACATTGGTGTCGTGGTACGGCAGCGAGCAGGCCAGCAGGCTGTTGGTGTTGTACAACTGGATGTGGAAGCTGCAGGACGTCATCATCATCATCATTAGTCCAAATCGTCTCAGGTAAAATCTTCACTTTTTTCTAGGAGTCCTGATGTTTTAACTGTGCATTATAAAATCATCTGATCCTGCAGCTCAGCAATTATCCAACTGAATAATGAATTTTGCTTTATAAGATATCTAAAAGAACAAAAAGTGACTAATCCACAGATTTGATTTTCAGAAAACAACAAATAAACTGCAACGAACCGATGAACCAGCCACTCGATGCACTTGTGAGCCGGTTTCAGAAGGAAATACGGGCACAAGCGGGTGAGGAAGAGTGAGATTCCAGCGTCCAGCTTCTCGTTGACCTCCTTGGACTGGACACTACGCTCTAGAGTCATGGAGGCGGGGCTAAACAGAGTGTCCTGAAACTCCATGAAAGCTGGTTCAATTCCCAGCAGCTCCTCCAGCCCTGTACACCCTAGAAGTGGAGGTGGGGTGGGGGGGTGTGCAGAAACAAAACAGTTAAACAGGAAACTGGAGGAGGATGCACTTCTGGCACCGTTTGGTCGGGGCTCACCAAGGGCATAGAAGGTACTTCTGTCCATAGTTGCAGCATCTTTAGGGTCGAAGAGCAGAGAGGCCACCTCCTTACGGGTGAACAGGTTAGGGTCGCTCTGAGGCAGCGCAAGCCTCTTCAGCTGGAGGGCCAACGACGTCATGGTGGAGCTTAACCTGAAGTAGGTATGGTTTGTTTTCAGAATATAGACCACAATATGCTTCACAATAAAAACAACAGACAATACTGCACAGATCAATGCCAGCAGAAACACAGTCAACCCCACACGTTGCAAACATGTGCATATAAAATGTGTGTGTCAATAGTTTTTAAAGACATGTAAAAACAAATCAGTGTTTTATTTTGAAAAATGTGCCTTCATATTTTCATTAGGTTTTTGGAAATGCAAACCAAAGAAGAAATCCTCTATATTAGAGACGTCCAAAATGCAGCATCAATAGTACCTACTGTTGAAGCAGACAGACACAGTTTAGGTTTTTACCCATGTTAGGCCTAACTTAAAAAAAGGGAACGTAAATTAAAATAATAAAAATAAAAAATGTAAAATATAAAGTATTTATCTTTTGCTATTCTGGATTATTCCTTTCAATGTTAGAAACACACAATAGTAAAAAAAAATAACACAAGCCTTCTCCAGACTTTACTGAAAAGCAGACTTGTGCACCGTTCATAAAACCTCACAAATTAGAGCAAACATTACAGAAGAGTGTCACAGAGATCCTGTTCTTGTTGCTGATAATGGACCCAAATCCATCACCTGTATCAGCTGATGCCCCTAGGGATGGGCTGCAGGGCAATGAAAGCAAACAAACAGGCAGAAAACCAGCAAATATGCCAGAGCTGTTAAAATGCTAAACACCTTCTTAAATTGTATTAAACTGCTGAGCTGTGACTATGTTTCACATATTCTCTGAAAGGTCTCGTTTATTTTTCGTAATAGCTTTTTATACACAGCTGTTATTTGGTCTGTGTTTCTGTAGTGCTGTATAAAACGGTGAGCTATTTTTTTAGGTTTATGGTAAAATAGCAGTACGGATTTCTGCATTCTAGCTACATATCCAGGCAGTTTGACTCCTCTAGTTAATAAATAGTCACTAAATATAATTGGTAAATATAGTTCAGTGTAAACAAACGCTGCTAAAACATGATCAACTTTGTCTTTTTCATAGTTAATCAGACAAGTTAGTTAGCATTGTTTCTCATGAACCAAAGGACACTTGTCTTTTCTCCTTCTGACTCACAAACATCGTTTACAACACAATGGCAGTGTTCAAATCGTAATAATAAAGTAAACAACACAAACCTGGCTATCGTAACTCCACTAAACACATGCGTCCACGTTGTCTTCGGAAAAGACGAGCGGAACGATTCTACTTCCGGTTCAGAGAAAGAGAAACTCTTAAACGAAGAGTCTTCACTCTGAATGAATGTCTTTTGTCTTTTCCTGGTGCTCAATTTATTTCCAAAAGATGAAAGTAATGCTGGTAACTATGAAACTGCGCAAGTATTTAGCAAAATAGATTAGATATTTTGTTTGTAGTTTTAAGCTAATAGTTTTATCTATAATGTGAGAATTTTCAGCTGTGAAAACCATATCGAAAATATACGACCTTTGTGTCCTTTTCAGAACAACAGTTACCAATTCCTACCACACGAGGGCGATAATAAAAACAGCAGTTATATAAATTGCACGGCCCAATCATGAGAGTGACAACCGTGTATTTATGTCGATGGTGACAACACGTACGTAAGTTAGCGAAATTGTCACTCAATAGTTTTAGCATATTTTACTTGAAGAGTATCTTTTATCATTGGGTTTTAACACACCCAGGGGTGTACCCTTTTAAAAAACAAATTTGAATGCCAGTTTCCACAGTCCGCGTGCAGCGGGTAAGTTTGGCTCTTTGGTGTGGCTGTACCTATTTGTGTCGGTCTCGTTTGGCTTCATTTCGTTTTGCCTCTATATATGAAATTTACTTTTAGACTCGACATCGGTAAGGTAAAAAGCTAATGTTAGCAGAACCCACGTTTGTTTTTGGCGGGCCCCACCCTCCTGTGGATTTAATTGGTCGCTTTCAACGTCATTCTTCTTTCTCCCACAGCTGATTGGTTTGACACTGATCACCTCCCGATGAACGCCTGGAGAGTAAATTGAATTAAAATTTACCGAAGACGACTGACGGAAGACAAGTACGGAATCAATATTTACGAACATCAGAGACTCCAACAGAAATGTAAGCCAGCTTTATTTATTTGTAACTGTAAAAGAAAAGGCTGTTTTTTCCTTTCTTTCTAAAAACAAATGTTTCTTATGTTTATTTACCACAAAATAAATGGTTGAAACGTGTACGTTTAAAATTAGACGTATTTATGTGGCGATCCCTGGTGAGTGGTGTGTTCAACTTCACAATCAAAGTTGTGGGTATAAATGTCATCATCCCAAATCTGACTTTTCTCTTCCCAGCTGCTAGACCTTCCTGTAAAGTAGTCCTGATCAGTAGTTTTTCTGTGTATTTTTATTATTTTTTACTAGCTCAGTCCAACCTTGACTATGCAAGTGGGTGGAGTCTAATCAGCTCACCAGGAAGTGTAAGCAGGTCAAAGGTGAATCTGACCTGCTGCTGATCGTCTAGGAGTGTGTTTTTTTGTGGAACCCTCTGTGTGTGCTGTGTGTGTGTGTGTGTTAGTGATGTGTGTCTGCAGTAGCTCTGTCTCCTGTAATGAGTGATGAAGATGAGAATCTGCAGAGCTGGGGCTGGACTGACCTGTGTGTATCCTCCTGTTGCGTGTCAGTGTGGTGTCTGTATGTAGGTCAGGCTCTGTGTGTGATCGGGTCCCGGGGATTTGTTGTAATCGCAGTGGAAGTGTGTGTGACTAACCGCTCACTTTAAGATGTTCATGAATCTGAAAGGAGAACCAGTGGTTGTTTCTGGTTCTGTGCTACAGATGGTCCTGTAGATCCTGTAAAGTGAGCTGGATTATTGAAGAATTTGATAAATGTTGATTTGGCAAAATTCTGTTTTTGTATTTAAACATCAGATTTTTGGGTGTCAGGCAGGACTGCTGGAACCAGGTTCTTTGGGGGAGCTTTTGAAAGCACTTACAATTTTAATAAAGTGTCATTAAAACTGGTTATAGCACAACTGTGATAAGAAGAGGAAAGGGAAAAACTGCTTGGAGCGTAATGTGATCTTTTTGTGGTTTTTGGATCGAGTTGATTTTGATGGCAAGACCTGCAGCGTCTTCCAGAAGGCAACAGTGTGAACAGATGATATGCAGAGGGGGACTTGCAGTGGTGTAAGAATGCTGTTGAGAAACTCTGAGTGTACAGTGGGTTTTGTTTCCACCATTGAAATGTAAATCTCTTATTATGGTTCGGATACCTCATGTTTAACATGTGGTATCAGTTTGGACCTTTTGAATTTTCCTACAATAATTTCAGTCTTTAAAAAATCGCTGGCCGAATGTATCGCAAAATGCATCCCTAGTAGATATTTAAGAATTAAATGAAAAAGATTAAATATTTAGTTCAGTGTTTTTATGAATGAAATAAAACATTTAAGAGCACTTTTCTATATTTTATCAACCTATATTTTCCTTATTCTTTATTCTAAAAGCTTCCTCCCTTTTTAAAGTTCTCTCTCCTCCTCCCTTAGCTCCAGTTACTCCTCATCGTTCGACTCAGAGCAGGAGCAGCTGGTCACCTCCTTCCTTCTGACAGGAGTCATGTCCCGATGTAGCCTGCGGCTCGATGAAAGCCTTCTGGATCGCGGCAGCGCCCCCTTCAGCGTGGGAGGAGTCAGTCAGAGGAGCAGCAGGTCATTAAGGTCTCAGCACTCCCAGTGGCACTCGGTCTCCTGCTCGGAGTCTCTCCTCTTCAAAACTCCTCATCAAGTAGCTGATTACAGCGTGGCCTCCGACGCCTCCCTGATCTCCTCCCTACTGGACGAGTCGTCTATTCAGGAGAGCACGCTGATCGACAACCTCTGGGGTACTCCTCCTCCTCCTCACGTCTCTTCTTTACCCGTTAATAAGTTGGGTAACTCTGCTCCTCCTCTTCAGGTTTGGAGCAGGATGCAGATACTAGGGGTGAGTTTCTGCTGCTCTACGTGAACTTGACATGTTCCACACGTTCTGTAACGGAACGCTCTGGGTGTAATGTTAAAGATGTTCAACACTGAAACAGTTTTTAATGATTGTTTCTGATAATGGGTCACTCTGAGTTTTTCATGCAGGCTGAGCATGAAAATGGTCTCCTACACCTGTCTCCTGCATTAGCTTCTGATAGCAAGTAGACGTGAAACTCTAGGATATGAAAATCCTGACAGATCTACGTCACACTGCCCCCCCCCCCCCCCCCATCAATTTCTACCAGAGACCACTGCAAACGTATAAGATAAGATGAGAACAACTTTATTTATCCCGAGGGAAATTGTTGTCATGTACATGCTCAAAGCAGTAGGAGAGACAAAGGAACAGGTGAAACCGATATAAGCTATACGATATATACAGTAAAAATAGTGTACAGTAGTATACAATAGGATAGTGCAAGAGAAATACTCTTTACTCTAATAGACCCTTTTATTACCTACGTCATCAAAAGTTGCGCGCGCAGCCTGGCAACGAGAGTGAAGGCTTCCTCATTCACACTCGATACTAAAACAGCGTTTTAAACCCTTTGTTTTGAAGTTCTGAGCACATAAAAATGTCGGGTTGTTGCGTGTATGGATGCCAGAATCGCTTCTCTTCAAGCAGTGGACTGAAACTTTACAGAATTCCGAAGGGAGCACATCCATTTCAACAAAATCGGAGGCGTCTGTGGCTGCAGGCCATCAAAAGGGTTGATGAAAACTGGACTGAAAACACGATCCGAAATGCTCGAGTTTGTAGCACCCATTTTATATCAGGTAAGGTAATTATGTACTAAGATTACACCAGAAAGCTGGTTAACGTGTGTTCTATTAACTAATGTAAGTTGCGTTTGCTGGTTTGCTTTTAGTATAAACTGTATTTCTCTAAAATTAACACGACTGTACTCTTGAGCACGCTAAAAAAAGAAACCTATGCTATACTCACCCTGCCATGCAGGTACAGTTGGCTGTGAAGACGTAGTTCTCTGGTTTGTTTACTATGACCCAAGCCTCGTACATAGCAGTCTCGTGTCCTTGTCTTTGGCTAGGAAGGACTTCTGCCTTCAAGACGCAAAACTCAGAGTCTATGTCGTGATATTTTACTTTCTGTACGTGGCCACAGACAACATAGTTGTATGCATCTAACGATTTGTATGCCCGTAGCGTCTCACGTGTGTACTTACTGGGCCTCTCCATTAAAAACGTGTATATATATCGGGCCACTGGATATCTGGCCACGCACCTACATCTTCCACCCATTCCGTAATGCCACAGGGATCCGGGAGTCTGTTGCCATTCGTTAAAGTGAGTTTAATAATATAACATTCAAGATTTGCCGGTGATAACCCCGCAGCGTAGCTTGATAAAGCCTGAAACAACGTCATTCTCTGTTGCCAAGCTGCACGCGCATTCTCGCTGACGACATATTGTTTACAAACAGTAAACGGGTCTATAGATTAGATGAGTGTCCCAAACATTTTCATTGTTAATTAAGGCATCCTGCAGTACTTGCCCATTGGGTTTAGCCTTCATGTGAAGTACCAAACAGTTCCTTTATAAGTGATGGACCAGGTTATTATCATGTGAATAAAATCCCAAATGATCTAATAAAACCATCTCTTTCAGTGTTGATAGATCACCATGGTAACAGAGACGTAACTACCTGCTTACGACCAGGTTATGAGTTCAGAGTTGGGCTTTCACTGTCTATAAAAAAGCAACTCTTTCACTTATTACGCTAACAATTTAAGGTTGAAAAATAAACCAAACATTTTTTAGACTAACATTTTAAATAAACGTCAGGTTGTCAAACTAAAAATATCACCATCTATCAACACATGCAGCTCAGAAGTGGGCTGGGTGAACCCCTACATTTAACCACGCTGTGTTTTCGCTGACATTTGTACTTATTTAGCTGTAGCCTAAGCAGTTTGTAAATAAAACTGATCAGTACTGTTTTTATTACCGCCTCATCAATCTCCGCATCAGAAACATGAAAAATGGAAATGGAAAACACACACACACACACACACACACAGCTTGTAGACTCTTCTTTACAGCATCATCAGAATGATTTAACTTCTAAACCTGTAGATATTTTTTGTAAAATACACCAAAGGAAAACTCGCACAATCAGGATATGTTGCCTCACTAATTTCTAGGTGACCAGATTGATCAGCTCTGACTCATAAAATCAAAGAAGAGTTGAAACTGATGAACAGCTTAGACGGGGGAGATTGGACCATGTGGTCAGCTAGCTCAGAACAACTAACCCCAAAGCTGAAAGTCTGAGTTTACCAAGTAGTGTCCGATCCATCATCATAGAAGCGTTAGCCTGTCGGCCGAGTTTTAGTTGTGTGTTTGTTTTATGCCAGGTAATATCCTTCGTTCTGACATCGCACTTTAAGCTTCAGGTTTATGACATCTCCGGATGTGCCACAGGCCTGTTGGAGGACTGAGTCCTGTCTAATTATTAGGTAGTTTTCAGTTACAGATTGTTTTACGGGCTGTTCTGATGGGACTGATTCTGCGGTAGGAAACGCCCTCGTGGCCGAGGAAGACTGCCCCCTGATCTCTTCAGACAGCCGATCGTCCCATCACCGAGACCCGCGCGTCGGCATGGTTTACCTGGAAGAGAGCAGCCATCAGGGCGAGATGAAGGCTGACGGAGAAGGCTCTGTTATCTACTGCAGGGACCGGAGCCACAGGAGGAGGGCAGGTGAAACAAAAGGTCAGGGGTCAGGATTTTACTGTATATAAATGTGTTATAAACACTAAAAGACGTGAATGAAGCTCTGGAGATGCTGAAGCTACATTTCAAGTAACAGTCACAAGGCTTTCTGCTAAAAGATCACTTGAAGCTAAACCATAAACCATATTTCTTGAAGGATTTTTTCAAGATTTAATATCATTTTATTTGTTTATTTTGATATATTTGTGAAAAAGGCAAATGCATTTCTTTTTGATTTAAAAAAAATAGTTTTGCCTTTCCCTGTAAGGGAAAACAAAAGAATGAAACTCCTAACGTGAATACTGAACTTAAAATGTGAGATTTAGTTGAATTTTATTCCCTAAAGTAAAAACAGTAAAAATAAAAAAGGTGTTTATTTGCTGGTAGTCGCTCTGGTGGCAGGTTTTCACTCGTGGTGATCGTTTAGATGAAAAGACTTGTCATGTTTTTTCAAAAACACGGACTGGGATGTATCCCGTCTAGAACAGCCCCTGCCTACCCGCTCTGGGAATAGACTCCGAGTGGAAAAGTCCCATTAGTTGTCACACACAGGTGTGTGTGCGCACAATTTGTTCTCCGCTTTTGACCCATCCCCTGCGCTCGGGAACTATTTGGTGGTTTAACCCCCCAATCCAACCCCTTAATGCTGAGTGTCAAGCAGGGAGGCATTGGGTCCCAATTTTTCAAAGTCTTTAGTATGACCCGACCAGGAATCGAGGCCCTGATCTCCCAGTCTCAGGGCGGACACTCTACCACTAGACCACTGAGAACTCACTAGACTTTTATTTAGTTCTTTTGGGTCATGTCCTGTTTTGCCTTAATGTTGAAAACTTTGGTCAGATTTAAATCAGGTTTAATCTTTAAAGATAATTAAAACTATTTTAATGATTAAGGAACTTAGATTATTGTTTGCCTTTAATGGCACGTTTATGCTGCTTCTTTATGTTGGAAAGGTTTTGGTGATTCAGTTTTAAATAACGGGGTAAATCAACTTTTTTGAGTTAATGAACTCATTAAAAATGTGCGATGGGAGGAAAGCTCATTTTCCTGATTTCCCTGAGTGGATTTCTATGGGAGTGACATGCTTCGCCCCCTGCTGGTCAATACACAGAATGCACAATTTAAAAATTCCAGTTGCTCGTTTGAAACCTGAGACGCAGAGTCTTCGGACCTAAGAGGTCATTTACGGTAAACTTTATTTATACGTCTATTTCCTGCAGTTGCTCAGCCAACATGTTTTGGATAAATCAGAGTATGCAAATGAGCTCTTCCCATAAATCAAACTGATCAGAAGCTACTTGACGGTATGTGTCCAGATTTGCTGCAGCTTTGGCTGAGCTGTGTGTCAAGAGAGATGCAGCCTGCCCAGTCTCTGCTGCAGCACACCTTACAGGTGTGTCGGACCTCGGGCGTCGGCACACAGCCTGAAAGATGTAGAGGAAACAAGAGTGTGAAGGTGGCCGGACTTCCTCGTCGTCTTTAAGCACACCTCCGTTTACCTGCAGAAGACCGAGTTCAGTCCTAGACGAAACTTTAGATGTGTCACCTGTCGTGGCTCCTTCTCAAACAAACAAATGCGCTGCACCCAGACCTTTTAGCTTTGGTTGTTTCCCTGGTGAATGCAAATCGCGGATGTCCCTGCAGACGGGTCTGGGCTCAGAGGGTGGACAGATGTGTTGTGAACGTGTCTTAACTCTACTGTGTTCTGTTTCAGCTCAGCCCAGTCAGCGTGGAGCCATGAGCCTGAAGGAGCTTCATCCCATCGGATCTCTCTGTGAGTCAAACTGAGACCGTAAGGCATGCAGCTGAGCGGTTCTGTGGTCCCAAACCCTACAGGATCTGATGGCTGAAACTTTCAGCAGCTAACTGTTGTTAATCATCTTTAGTTAAAATGTGTATTCTTCATGTCATTTGAATCAAATCTATAGCTTATTTTACTGTGAAAGCAGTAAAATTACATAGATATGTATAATATATAGCTAACCCCGCTGGAATTTCTTTGTCCACTCAAGCTGTGATGCAGGTAACTCATCTGCTCCGATCTCATCACTCAACAGTTTAATTAGTAAAAGACTGGTTCCGTTTCGGAGTTTAAACTCCCAGAGGAGCTGCAGATATCTGAGACTCGTGTAAAAGCATTAGGGCTGGTTTCTTTTTGAGTTTGCTGATCAAACGACACGTTGAATCCAACAGGTGACGACTGTAAGGAGAAGCAGCGCTCTAAGCTGGATACCTCCACCTCCTCTTCATCCTCCTCCTCCTCCTCCTCCTCACGGTCGCCTGTGGCTTCCTGTTTGTTGGGGTTCCTTTGCAACGCTGCTGTTTTCACAGGTTCCCTCAGTAAAATCATCAGCATGAGCTACAGGAGTCGGTCAGAGCAGCTGGTTGAGAAGTAACTTTAAGCTCAGATGAGCTGGTTTCAAGTTGCAGTTGATTCGTTTGTCCTGATGGAAACTGCCTCTTCAGCGACTCTGAACTTGATTCACAAAACAAAGATTTTTAGGTGATTGTTCGAGTTGAGGTGCAGAAAAGAAACTGAAGGCTCTCGTATTTCAGGCCAAGGTTAGATGGGTGCGGGAATGAAAATTGGCCTTTTTTCATGAATTGAAACTAATCCTAAAAGTTTTCCTGTAGCTGATGCTGCATGGCTCCCTGTGGAGAAGAGCTGACTGAATTTTTGTTTTAGTCTAGAAATATTTAGAATTTAATCTCAAATCATGCTAATTTTGTTTATTCAGTTGTGATGAAATTCAGGATAATCTAAAAGAAAGTTAATGCTATGAGGTGATGAACCTCTGAGCTATTCTCAGGTGGTTTTAACGCCATTAAATATCTGGATGTTCTTATTTAGGATCACTTTTCAGCAGCCGGTGTCACATGATCTGTTTTTAGCAACACTGTTGGTATCACGCTGTAAAGGTCTTCTTATGACGGTAAAGATTTGTTATTGTTGTTCTGGACTTTACCTCGGCTCGTCCGCATCACTCCTGGAGAACCAGTTTAAAGAAACGGAACATGAAGTTACTCTTTAACCATCTGAGGCAGACGGACCCGGAGCTCCCCGACTCGGTTCTAGTGGTTCTGACTCCTGTTTGCTTCTGCAGCTTCGTGTCTCTCCCACTTCTCTCAGAAAGCAGCTGCAGCTCTTTGGCCTCTCGCCAGGATCATTTTCTGGGCTTCAGTGAGAAATGGACTCTCTGCAGGTTAACATCGCTCATTGTGCTTGTGTGTGGGTCACCGTGTGTGTGCTTGGAGTTGGTGCCTCTGCTTTAACGGTCTGAACTCCTCCCCAGGTCTGGGCCGTGGCTTTCTCTCCTGCTGTGGTATTTCGAAGTGTTTCGGTCGTTAGGCTGGGGTTCTGGCTGTATTTGTCAGTCCTGCTTGTCGCTCTTTGCAGCAGATGTGAGATGCACAAACAGCAGGTTGTTGACTTCTGTCATCAGTCACTGTTGTATGCCAGATGTTTAGTCCTTGGGTATAAAAGACTGACACTGGATTAGAGAATTGTAATTGATTTGTACCTTTGTGTCTAAAGTTAAATAATATTTTTTTGTGTTATCCTGTTAAATTCTCTGATGTCCTATCTTCTGACAGGTGGAGTTTGTGCATCTCATTCTACTTTAGTTTGACTCGATGTTAATCTTTCCAGAGGTTTAGGCTTCTGATTCACCTGCAGCTGATCCTGAAGCTGTTTGTGTTTTCAGGTCGCTCGGTTACTGCCGCTTTTAGGTGGATCTGCCGACAATGGCGTCGCATGACCGCCAGCTCTCACCTGACCAGGTATCTTTAAACCCAGGATGAAACCTCAGTTTCACCATCTGACAAGAGAATATTGAACCTTTCATGATATTCCCTTTTATGGAGATGCTCCTTTGTAATAAGATTTTCATGAAAACATTCTATTCAGTAGCTGCACTCAGATCAGTTTGTTATAAAACTGGTCACCCTACCTATTTATGAACAGAAATTTGCGTGTTGCATGTAAACATTTGGATTTTAAAAATCTTTTGCAGGATTTTTCTCAGACTTCTCATCCTTCTCCTTCCTCTTCTGCTCGTCTTCAGTAAGTTTAATGGTGACACTTGTATTTAAAATCATGGCAAGTTTTATTTTCCATCACTTTTCCTGTTCCGCGCCTTGGGCCCCCTTTGAGGGTGGTGGAAAGTGCTAAATAAGTAAAGCATGATGATGATGATAATTTACCTGTGAAGAACGCATTAAAGCCTGCCACATCTCTTACTTTATTTGTGCTTTTTCCTTTCTGACATTTTTCCTACAAACTTGTCCTAAAACAACCTAAAGTCTGCTGATTGTTCAGAATGTTTTCAGAAACCACTTCAGGTGTTCTTCCTACTGCAGGTCTTTGTTGGTTCGGATCAGCTGGTTTCTGCTCCGTCCCTCCAGGTGTCAACATCTCAACATGGACAATGGTCCCTGGTCTGTCTGCCATCCACAGCCTCTTATCTGCACAGAGCCCAATGGCAGAGGGACCTGCGGAGGAGTCGAGAGAGGAGTCTCTCCTCAGCCAACCTCCAGCTGCTGAAACTCCGCCCCCTCAGGTAACCGCTGCAGATAACGACTGCTAGCCTGCCGGACTGGAGCAGAGCTCAGCATTCTGAAAGGTTTTATTGTCTCAGACTTAGAAAATCCAGCTTCTTTATTCATTAAGATTTCTTCTTTAGCTGCAAACTGAAAGATGTAATCATCAAATCACGTCACATCTGTTTCTTCCACGAGAACAAAACACTGCAAGTTTGTTTCTGGACTTTCAAACTTGTATAAGTTCAGTTTGAGATTAGAAACACGTCTGAGTAAAATGAAGCAAATGAGTCTATTTGTTTTTTGTGGTAGTCGGGCCCATGCGTCACATGGGAAGTAGGTTAAAATCTGATCATCTGTGACCTCTGCAGGTTGTGAATCAGGAGATCCCTGAGGTGGAGGAGTCATCCGACTCTGAGCGGCTCATTCAAGTGGAGCAGAGTCTGGTGGCTTTGTGGGAGCAGGTGGAGGCTGCAGGACAGCGGGTGGAGCAGAGACACAATGAGGTGCTTCGGCTTTATACTGACCTCAAGCAGCAGTCGCCCTCGCCTCAGAGAGGCAGTGGCAGCACGGAGCCACGGGTCAGTGACCTGATGGATCTGCGGGTGCTGCAGCTCCACAGACAACTCAGCGAGGAGAGGCGACACCGGGAACAGGTGGGAAGCTGTAACGGAAAACACCTACAGCTCCAGCAGTCACATCTTCTCGGTGTCTTTTCATGAGGGGAAAAACAGGAATGCTGGAAAGGCAGCGGGAAATTTTCATTTGCCTGAATTTGTGGCTTTTTGTTGCCTGGATGTAGAAAAAAAGTCTGACGGTTAATGGAGCATACTCAACATTCTAGTGAAATATGGGCGTCTGGTGTCTGAACCTTTTGACCGATGTCTCCTCTCTGCTAGAAACCAGTTTCAGGTGACTGGATCTTTCAGGATGAAGATGAGCTGGGTTTGTGTGTTTGTAGATTCGAAGGCAGGATTTGTTGCTTCTGAAGATGCAAACAACCCGTTTGGACCAACTAGAGCTGCAGCTGCAGAACCTGGCAGCCAGGACATGGGTAAGCCTGATTTGGGATTATGGACTGTTGACAACAGCTGACTTGACACTTTGCTGTTTCTCTCGTTTTGTGCAGGAGGTGCAGCAGATGCAAGAAACCACAACAAGCCTCCCAGCTACTGTCCGGTAGCTTCATTCTCCTCTTCATCATGTTTAGCTTTAGAACATTAGTTTATCTTTTGTCACTTTTTGCGGTTTTAATCTTCTGGTAACTCTGTGCAGTCGCCACTTTTCACCTTGGACTGTTTTAACATCTTGCAGCGTCCGCATGGACAGCCGTTCCCATGATGCCTTGCAGGCAGAGGTGAAGCAGATGGAGGCGACTCTGGGAGACATCAGACAGGATGTTGAGGTTCTGTCCAGATGTCAGAATGGTTGCCAGCAACTGGACACAATGCAGCAGATGGTGAGTTTCTTTTTGTAAAGGGGTGTGGCTGACACTGAGAGAAACTTCACAATAAAAGCCTTTCTGATTAAACTTTAGCAGTAAATAACTAGAGACCTTTTCCATAGGGTTCAGAGCATGTCGCTTCTCTGATTAGAGAGGAGATTCAGGACGTGATCTACGGGAACGAGCTGACGCCAGGGAGAGATGACGGCAACCTGCCAGAGCCGCTCCTCCAGTGGATGTCACGGCGCTTTATCAGCCACGATGACCTGCAGGAGGCACTGACCTCTCTGGAGCTCAACGTGCTGCAGAACGTCAGCAGGCTGCTTCAGCAGCAGCAGGGTGATGAGAAGACCCAAGATGCAGCCTGGCACGATATCCTAAAGAATGGGAATGCTGGCAACGCAGTGACCAAGGAGGTGATAGGAGGATGTTTCTGCCAACATTTTATTCAACAGACTTCTTTTACCTTTTGACTTAAGTTAGAAATTCCTCTTGAGCATTTAATCTGTTTAAAAAGAAGAGGAAAAAAAAAGAAAAACGAGACACTGATTCAGCTTCTGGGATGTAAATCAGACTCTGAAATGTTAACTATTTCCTGTCCACTGAGACTTTCTTTGTTTAAAGACGAATTATGAACTGAATATCTGGTGTTTTTCTTCAGGAAGTCCAGCGTATGTTGTCAGACGCTCTGCGGCTGTTTTCTCAGGACCGCATCGGCCTGGCTGATTATGCTCTGGAGTCTGGAGGTCAGCAACAGCGGATCATGTTCTTTAACGTGTTTATGATCTGGTGTTTGTCCTGTCTGAAGTTGAAATTTTCAAGTTTAATTTATTTGGTCATTTCGTTCCTTTGAACATTAAACAAAACATTTCCAATTTACATATGCATAACGACCAAAAGGGTTTAGGCTGAAGTAGATGCTTATTATGCCTAAACCAATTAACTTCCTTCACAATAGAAAACCATCACAAACTTAAAATGAGCCATATTTGGTATGGGACAAAAGAAACATTGTTCCTACACTTCCCTTGGTGTGTAGTGCTTATTATGGTTGTCGGCTGAGCCTTCACGTGTAAAATCCTGACCTGAATTCAGGGTCAGGGGTTAATGGAGGTTTATTTATTTATTTTGTGGAGTCTACCGCTGGTCATCTGATCCGTGACGGGTGTGTGTCTGTACTCGTCCTGCAGGGGGCAGCATCTTAAGCACTCGCTGCTCAGAGACCTACCAGACAACAGCAGCCCTCCTCAGCCTGTTTGGAGTTCCCCTCTGGTATTTCTCTCAGTCTCCTCGAGCTGTGATCCAGGTAACTCGCCTGTCAAACACAACATTCATCTTCCTACCAGAGGTTTTACTCTTGAGATATTTTAATTGATCTCTGATGGAAAAAGGGAGGGATTAACACACAAAAAAACTCTGGCAGGAGAAATTTTAAAAGTGGCGGATAAAACCGTCACAAGTTGTTGACCCAGAATCTGTGGTAAAACAGGATGTTGAGTTGGCACACTTTTGGATTGAGATATGGCTGCAAGATATATTTAGAAGATACTCCAGGACTTATAAGAACAGGGTATAAATTCATGCTGAATAGCAACACGGACATGAATAATTTAAATAGTGAAATAATTTTGATTTATTTTACAAATTACATAAAGTAAATCCTTTGGCATGTTTTAGATGGGGTTCTTGTATTTATTACAGAATTTAAGTCTTGATATGTAAAGTCTGGGTCCCACCAGATCTGGCATGCAGTCCAGATCCAGAGACGCTGCACGAGCCTTGTTGATGTCCGCCGGGCTCTGATGAAGCTGTCCTTTACTGGAGATTCCCTTCTAGAAGGAGGCTCTGTTATGTAACTGTTTAGGTAGTTTAGTCGAGTCAAATAACTTGCAGAAGGCGATGTTTGTTTTTGGTTCCTGATAAAAGTGACCCTTTTAATGAGTCAGAAGTTTTAACATGGCAAAAAAGGCCATGGTGTAAATGATTAAAAAGGAAAGCAAATCCATGTTTGTTTGTTTTTTATTTTTGTTTTATCATTTTGGGGGGGGGGTTGATGTAAAACAAGAGCCAACATTACATTTGAGCAAAACCATATGTGTGTAACTATCAAAGTTAAAATGCATAACAAATTAATATGAAATATTAAAATGATATTATGAAATCAAGAAATACCAATGTTTACATTTTATTACTCGTTACTCAGACATTTTAAAGTACATTCAAGCAATTACAATGTTAAGAGTTACAAGATTAAAATAAAGTTAAAACATAAGCAGATTATTAAAATGTCAAATCATGTAATAAAATGTTAAGAATTAACAAATGAAGGAATATAAAATTAAAATAAGTCCTTAAGATATCAAATTTAAGTAATAATAGTGGTGAGGATAAAACAAACTAACAGTTTAGATTCCTTTTGGTTAGATGGATAAAATCCTTTCCTGAGCCTGCGAACGCCGCCGGTCTAATGCCTCGGTGATCTTTTCTAAAAAGGGAAAGGGGAAATTGATTCTTTTAAGATAAGTAACCTTTCGCTGACCGGTTTTGGACGTTTTGCCCTCTATCCTAGTATTTATTTGTACACACATGGCTATGCATATAAATAAAAGCAGTGCCTTAAGCACTGATCCTGAAGGATGTAAGTCTGAAGAGTTTTAGACATTTTGAACATTAATGATCGGTCCGATTTAAACTCTGTCTCCATACAGCCTGACGTCCACCCGGGGAACTGCTGGGCCTTCAAAGGCTCTACGGGCTTTCTGGTGATCCGGCTCTCCATGAGCATCCTCCCCACTGCTTTCACCATGCAGCACATTCCCAAAGCCCTGGCGCCTAGCGGGATGCTGCAAAGTGCCCCCCGAGACTTCAGCGTCTACGTAAGGGCACTGCCACTTCAGTGCATCTGAAATGTGGCTCCTTTTGTGTTGGACTGAAATTGTGTTTTTAGGGTCTGAGAGATGAGAATCAGGAGGGAGGGAAGCTGCTGGGAACTTATACCTACGAGGAGAATGGAGAGGATCTGCAGACTTTCATCATCTCTGTGAGTCCTTGCTTGTCTTCAGCTGCTTTAACAGAAACTGACACCAGAGTTGCTTACAGGCATTCAGTTGTTGAGGGATAAATGTTCGAAAACGAGAGAAATTCAGTAGGGATGTTCCCATCATGTTTTGGGGTTTTTTTTTGCTCCCGATTGGATTTTGAGTACCTGCCGATACAGAGTCCCGATCCGATACTTTTCAGAAAAGCATTAAAATGTTAAGAAAAAAAATTAGCAAAGCATTAAAATAAAATAAAAAACAGAGGGGGGTCTCAGGAAAGCATTAAAATAAGAAAATGCATCCTTTAAGTTTCACTTTGATTTATTTAGGAAGTACGCTGATTAAAAACTTGTTTATATTGTGAATATACTTAAAAGTAGCAGCGTTGCTCTTATTTCAAGTTGTTTACTCCCTCAATATGCAGCTGTGAGCATTGAGTGTTCACGTGACGGAGCAGGCTGGCGGAGCCTTCGGCAGGCAGGGTACCTTTTCTCTGCATAACCTCTGTAGCTCCAGCGCACAGCACCGTGCTGCAGAACTAGAAACCCTGATGTTTTGCAGTCTGTTGAAAATTTCTCTGTTCATTGGCGTACTTTTCTCTGTCGGCCGGCTTTGCATTTTTGTCTGACGTCACTGTGAACTGTGACCGTTGGAGTTAAACTGGGGATTAATGGAGACCGGTGATTTGCTTTGTAATGCCCGAAGGGAAAAGCCGACAGTGAAAGTAGATTGTTTTGAAGGCGGCGAATCATGGAGCCGTTTCCTTTCCAGCATGTTGATTGCTCATCATGCACAAATTATAAGTGTCTGTGGCTCTGCCTTTGCTGTCCGGTTTAAAATGCCACCAAGCTCTCCTGAGGAGACACGTTAGCTCTGTGTTAGCAGGTTTGCTATCAGTGGAAATTGGTGTCTGAGTCCTTGCTTGCCGTAAATTGTATGACATTATTGTGTTTTCGTACAAGAAACTAATATTATTGATGTAGAGGGACTTATTGAAATTAAAACTAAGCCATTTTTATTCAATTTGAAAATCTCTATCTCGGGATTAATTTAAAATGTCATGTTTGTTGTTTTAAGAGGTTAAATCTGATTTATTTCTCCCTATTTCGATCCTGTAAAGAACACAGAACACGTGATCTAGCCCAATTTCCGATCACATGATCGGATCATCCCTAAATTTCAGCTCACGTTGCGTTCCAACATAGTCTGTTTATGGTCAGGTCAACATTAGAGTGTTTATAACTTATAGGTAATCTATGTTATACTATCCTCCTATAGGAGGAGAACGATGAGTCCTTCCAGATCATCGAGGTGCAGGTTCTGTCCAACTGGGGCCACCGGGAGTACACCTGCATGTATCGGTTCAGAGTGCACGGGACACCCAGAGATGTCTGGACATGACAGGAGATCAGTGGAGACGAGTTGTTTCCTGCTGCTGATGTGCCCGAAAAGCTGCTGACTCTGATTTAATGTTCTGCACAGCCGCCATTAGCAGACACTCTGTTTCCTGTGGTAATGGACTCTGTGATGATATTCATCTGTACATAGTTTTATATGGAGGTTTTTCAGGTTGATGCTGCTGGTTTTCATGTTGGATCCATATCGGATCACTGACATGATGTTCACCTGGGAGGCTCGAACCAGTTGCAGCAGAGTCATAAACATGATTCGGATCTACGCTCCGGGAAATGAAGCTCAGAGCAAAGGTCCAATGTCTGAGATTTGAGCCCACCAGAGCTAAACGACCACTTTGTGGCACTCTGTCACAGAATATTGGAAGGTTCTGATGGGTTGGTTGGATCAGCAGGAAGAGGTTCAGATGATCAAACTGCAGCTTCTGTTTGGAGGTACCTTTTTATTTAAGAAAACTTAAACAGGAAGTTAACATCTCCACAATGGGGATTGTCTGAAGTATAGAAATGTGACGGACATTCAGTTGGATGGTTCCTGCTGCAGCATGAAAAACGGCTCTGCACTTCGAAGGTGAAACTTGCGGTTGGTTCTCATGTTTTTAGATCAGAAATTTTTTATGTCGTGTAAATAAAGGTTTTTGTGTTTTCTGTGATTTAAAGCTGAATGTAAAATAATAAAGTTGCACATTTTTAAACATTGGGAGTTCTTATTGAAATCATTATATCCTCCTGAGACCCAAGCTTTTTCTGTGTTAAGCTATGGTCTGTGTTCACTTCACTTTGTTTTAAACAAATACTTTAAAATATGAACTTTGACCCTGGAAATTGTTCGTTTTTTTCCCTGAAAGAACAAATTTCTCCAGAGCGTTTCTCAATACTTTAAAATGGTCAATATCAATAAGCTTATCAATATATAAAAATGTCATTTTTGGAAGATTAGTTTTCCAAGAAAAACTGCTATGGAAGTTTGTAGGAGGAAGGCAACAACACTTGTAAAGTTGTAGTTTCCTCTAAATTCTTTGAAAATAAAACACTGGCATTTTAGCATATTTATGCATGTTACAACCCGGGTGTCTGGGTGGACCTGGGGTAACGGGGAGGACATGTCACTCCACAGACAAAAGTTAACAAAGGTGTTTTCTTTTTCTTTCCCCAAAGGTCAAAACAACTAGATGAACTCAAACAGGCTTTTGTCCCGCAATAAAATTTAAACAAAGAGCTCTTAAACTCTCAAAAATACAGAACAAGTCATCTTATCCTTAATTTCTTTAAAATATGTTAACAATGATCAAAAGTCTGAATGGGAGACAAATGCTAAAGGAAAGGCAGCTCTGAACGGTTTCTCCACCAGGATGTGCTCCAGAAGCCACCGATTCTAATCCCTCTCAGCTGGGTGCTTCAGGGCGGAGCAAGGAGGAGAGCGGTGCTGCAGAGTTGCTCTTCTTTGCACATGAGGGGATGAAATCAGAGGGAAAGAAACAGCTCCGGCCAAAACAATGTGAAGATAAATGTGTTAACATCATCAAAGTATAAAATGTGCTAAAATAAGAATGAGTTCAAATCAAAGGAAGAAAAATTGATTGTATATAAGAAATTCACTAGAAATATTCTAGAGGGTGGCACTTCATGTTTTGTTTAAACAAATGTCTCCTGTGCCCCAGACACAAGCCCCCCCCCCCCCCCCCCCAGAGTCTGCCTTGGCCTGCATTGGGTGTCTGGTACCGTTCTTTAAGAAGGGGGGGGGGGGGTACTGTCACATTCTTTCTCATTTCCCCAGTTTCTGTTCGTGTTAATTACTCCAACTTGCCTCTCATTAACCCAATCACTTGAGTTCCCAGTTCGTCATCTAAAACCCTGTCAGTCCTGTGTGTCTCTTCGGTTCATTGTTAAAAACCTTAAAATGTCCTAACCAGCCTGCTTGTGTGACTCACCTGCATTTGGAGCCTGACTTCAGCCCTCAGCTCAGCGCTCACATGACACTGGGTGGCAAGGCTCCAATGCTGGACGAGATCCGCCCAGAGTTCCTTAGACTCTGGATGTTAGGGTTCTGTTGGTTGATGCAGCTCTGCAATGTCGCGTGGACATCGGTGGCTGTTCCACTGGATTGGCAGGCTGGGGTGGTGGTCCCCCTATTTAAAAAGGAGGACAGCAGAGCGTGTTCCAACTAGAGGGGGATCACACTCCTGAGCCTCCCTAGTAAAGTATTCCAGGGTTCTGGATAGGAGGGTCTGGCGGATTGTCGAACCTCCGATTCAGGAGGAGCAATGTGGCCTTTTTTTCCTGGCCGTGGAACACTGGACCAGCTCTGTACCCTTAGGGGGCTCCTGGAGGGTGCGTGGGAGTTCACCCAACCAGTCTACATGTGTTATGTAGATTTGGAGAAAGCGTTCAACCGAGGGAACCTTTGGGGGGCACTTTGGTAGTACGGGGCACCAGGCCCTCTGATATGAGCTGTTAGGTCTCTATGTGACCGGTGCCAGAGCTTGGTCATTGCCGGCTGTAAGTCAGACTCGTTCCCAGTGAGAGTTGGACTCCGCCAAGGCTGCCCTTTGTCACCGATTCTGTTCACACTTTTATGGACAGGATTTCTAGTCACAGCCAATAAGGAAGCCAATTTTAATACATGGTCCCTGCTAAGCATACTCTCCATTGATGACTTACATGATTTGTTTTCACTGTTTAGCGGTTCTGCTTGTGGCAAGCCAATGTAACAATTAATCAACAATTGCACACCAGTTGTCCCTTTTTACATTGCAATATAAAATATATCCTAGTTCATAGTGTGTTCTTACTAGTCATTACAAATAAAAAAAACAGCTATTGTGATACTAGTAGAAATTAAACGTATACAGTATTTGATTCACTATTTCATATCGGCTCAATTAAATTAATTTAGTGTAACTGAGTCATTCTTATGGGTTTATTCCTTCAGTCTGGCCAATATGTAACATTAGATAAAACGATGAGCTCTAAATCCTGACTGAAATTCTTCAAAGTGATTATTTAGGGAATAATTCAACTGATTTGAGACTACTTTTAGAAATAGGGGTTGGAGATAGGTCTATAACTGGCCAAAGTTGATCAAAATCAAGTTTATTAAGTAAAAGTTTAATTACAGCAAGGTTATAAGTCGAATGTTAAGACCAGGTTTATTCCCATTTTCTAAAGATAGAATCATTACGGAGGTGTTAATTAAATAAAACGTTCCTCAGACAGTCTGGTTGGGATGGTATCCAGCAGACATGATCATTAAGATGAGGTCTCTAATTCTGTAACCCAGAAAGATCAACAGGACAGAAACTGTCCAGACTCCAATCAGGTTCTACTGCCTTGCTAAAGTCCGGTGAAGATGGGGGTGTGGACAGTGTGAATTTCTCCTATTTACAAACATTTCACAAGACCGTCACTACTGAGGGTTGTGGTGATGCTAGGCTCATCTGGGCTGAGACCCTTTAATTTGTCTACAGAACCGTAGACTGCTGACCTCCTGTTTCCCATCTTAACCTAGAAGCTGCTTTCACTGTAACTGTTGGCTGCGTTTAGTTGCACAAACGATTCATTTGCTTGTTTCTGGAAGGACTTAGTCCGGCTATACCAGCGTTCAACCAGCCAGTCAGTCCACAAAGATCTACTGGTGAAGTTAGTTAGAAACTCAACTGTTTGTTGAGACTCAGGTTAGCTGGTTATCCCATCGTAGACGCACTTAACGTCCCACGCTGATGTTGCAGATCTTGCAGCTTGGGTCTTTCTTGGCATTGAGGGTAGACAGACTCATCAGCTGATGCCCATTGATCTGTGATATCGTGCCAAGAGAAAGATCCACAGGCTCTGTGTAGATCACCTCCAGTATGACATCCTGAGCGTGACGGAAGGACAGAGCTCCGCTGTCTTCCTTAGTGAAAGTCAGGAAGCCGTTGTTGGATCTGTCCAAAACTGGAAGTCTTCCTTTACAAAAGGTGTCTCCTTTGGAGCCGTTGGGGGCCAGCACCAGGATGACGTAATGGTACGATGTGTACATGCAGTAAAAATCTCCGAAGTACATGTTGGTGTTGTGGTTGAAGAGGATGTCTGCTTGGACCTGTAAAAGACAAATTGACATCCTGCTTTTTGAATTAGAACGTTGCTTTGATGCTCTTGTTTTGTTAACAGGAGAGATATGTGATATGGCATTAGTCTGAGTCCACCGTCTGGTTTCCTCACATGGTAATGGGTTAAACGAACTACCGTCAGTGCTAAGATGAGGTGGTTGTGATGATGTTTACATCCCATGAATAACACCAAGGGTTTCACAAGGTTCTTACCAGCCCCTTTGTAAAAGAGCCAAAAACAACTTGAACACTGTCCTCTGAATGTAAAGCTCAAAAAGTAAATACATTCATTTTCTAAAGAGTCAAAAAAATAAACTAGACTTCTCAAACTTTTATGGTCAACAGATGAGAAAAGACGGATGTGCTTTCTGGATCTTAGACGTATTAGGTGGTCTGACTGATGTGTTCGGGTACCTGGAAGCGGTACGGTCCATATGGGGAATCCTGTGGAGGTTTTCCTGTGTTGAACTCAGTGTTGCAGCTGAAGAAGATCCCCTCCAGTTTGTTGCTGATAGGTGACCCATGGCTGCCACTGTTGTCTTTCACTGATGGCAGCATCTGGCAGCGCTGAGCATCTCTGGATGGATATGAGCGGCCGTTCGAACACACACACACACACACACACACACACACACACACACACACACACACACACACACACACACACACACACACACACACACACACACACACACACACACACACACACACACACACACACACACACACACACACACACACACACACACACACACACACACACACACACACACACACACGGTTACAGTGCTGTATAGTGTTAAACGCTCCCATGTAGCTGCACTTGAGCAGGACCCACCTGTTAGGTTGGAAGTACTCCTGCTGGTTTCTGTAGAAGACAGTGAAAGGTAACATCCTGCCGGCAATCGCTTCCGCCTTCTGCAAGAGCTGCATCAGCTGGACGGTGGAGTAATCTAGAGACACAGGTTGGTTTATTCACAAATACTCAGTAATTTTTCTTTTGTTCTTTCTGAACATCCATCTATCCATCCATCCATTCATCAATTTTTGTCCGTTTATCTGGAGTCGTGTCGCAGGGGCAGGAGGCTAAGAGGTCAAGACTTCCCTCTCCATCTAAATTGAGAGCTTTGCCTTCTGGCTCAGCTCTCTCTTCACCATGACAGACCGGTACAGCGCCCGCATCACTGTAGACGCAGCACCAATCCACCTTTGGATGTTGCGCTCAATCTTTCATACATAAATTCCTCCACTTGGGGCAGTAGTTCATCTCTGACCCGAGTAAGGCTCTCTTTTCTAGCTCAAGACCATGGTCTCGGATTTATAGGAGCTGATTTTGATCCCAGTTGCTTCACACTCGGCTGCGAAACGCTCCAGCGAAAGCAGGAGATGTTCGATCCATTTAGTTTTTCATTTTTTAACTCGTGTTCAAGGCACTGGAAAAATGCTGTTCAGAAAATAACCTCCTGAAGTTTGTAGAACCATCCAATTCCCATAGTAATCGTTAGTATTTCAAAAGCTGAACTTAACTTTAGAAACTTTCCAGGCATTCAGTTTAGCTTCTGACCTGCTGTGCAGAACTCTGTGATCTCGCTCCAAGAAGAAACAACGTACTCTCCATCTGGCTGTTTCACCGCGGTCTGAACTGACACCGTGTATTGTGTGCGAGGACTCAGGAACCAGTGACCTCTGACTGTCATCGGCAGAGGCACCGCCTTCGCTACCAGCTTAGTTGGTACATCCTGGAAAACAATCAGATTATTGTGCAGGTTGTTCAATGCATAATAATCTGTAAATGCAAAATGCCCTCAAACGTCGCAGTGACTGATAAATCCTAACAGCACCAGTCATAGTCCAGATTCCAGTCACCCACTTCATGGCACCCACCATGTGTTTGACCTTGTGGGAGCTTCTGTCCTCCTTCTTGTTCAGGTCAATGAAGTAGTGTGTGATCTGATCCCGACCTCCGCTCTCCATGTCCCAGCTGATCTTAAAGGAGTCACATGTGATGTCATTGATCTGGATCCTCTGAGGAACAGGCAGATGGTCCACATCCCCAATCCTGCTGCCTGCAGACTCTGAGCCTGAAAAACCAAGAGTTTCAACCATCAGAACCAGATGACACCGACAGATTTCTCCCCACCGTCCGGCAGGATCCTTGTTGTATCTAATTTTTTTTTTCCTGGACAACTTCCATTTTAAACTCATCTGAGCAATTTTGATTAGTTGAACATACACAAGAAGTATTTCAGATATACGTTTGAGATTGAATTGTCTACCTCTTGATTATGTACCTAGGTGAGTTTCTTCTCACCATTCTGAAAATCAACATCCCTTCCTCCACTGTGATGGAGGGACATTATAATATGAGAGGATTATTTTTAGAGTCACAGTGAGAGATTAACCGTTAAAGGTCGAACTCGGCTGATCCTGAATCTAACTCTAATTCATTGCAGAGACAATCAGACGGAGCAGAAAACAGCTAACTGGATTCATTTCATCCTTTAAAACAAGTACACTTCAAGATGGGACAATGAAGAGGAAATGGTTAGAAATTTGATTCTGGCAACAAAACAAGCTAATTGAATCACAAGTGCAGAGGCTTGTGTCACCCAGATAAACAGTTCTGTTTTGTATCTGTTAACCACACTCCTCTTCCTCTCCGTCTCCTCATCCCCTCTCCTCTTGTGTCTGAGGACAAAAGGCTTCAGTCAGCAGAGACTGAGAGCTTGAAGACCGAACAAGGAGCCTGTTGAGGAGGCGAGAACCTCTCTGAACTCATCCTCACAAAAAACTACAGGGAGTTCCAAACTTCACAGGCTGGGAGCCACTTTCGCTAAATGTACTGAGGTCAAAGGTGGAATCAGCACTTGTTGGTGTTTCACCTAAAATAACACTTTTAAAGTCAAACAGTTTAACTTCAAAATATTTTGAGTCGGTTTATTTTAGACTAAAAAAAGACAACAAAATAAACCCCCACTAGTTTTTATAATGGCGAATATAAAATAAAGTATTAATAAAATATCTTTAATCCACATTAACACCAGAAAAGACTAATAGAACAAAACGGTAACTTAAATACTTCTGCAGATGAATTATGATTAGTTTAACAGTCAGGTCAGTGATCTAATTTTGAAGCTGTTTTTCTGTCACCATCCTCCTCTTCATCCCTCCATCCCACCAGTAAATAGAGGTGGCGAAGCATCTATTCACTCATCCTGAGAAGGTGATTATTCACAGACACAGAGCTCAGGCTGGAGCTGCGGCTGCCAAACTATAAAGACACCGAAACAAACTGTTGCCTCGTTGAAACCTGAGAAGGTTCCTAATCTGTCAGACAACATCTGAAAGGTTACTGAAGTAATTTCTAAAACCAGAGCTGATCCAGTATCCTTTCTCCTAAAATCAGCTAATCAATACGAACTGGATGAGTTAGATCCTTCTCAGACCGATCCAGGTTCCCCAGATGAAATCTCTCCAGTCATGCTTTCAAGTATTTTGGCCCTATCGGTCTGCTGAAGCTGGACCAACACTCTTTCCTGTAACAGAAATTCTTCCAGAACAGTTTCTCAAATGTTTTCTAGTTAAATTGTGACTTTCAAAATCTGTTGAAAAACAAAACTCCATCTCCATCGTCTCCATTTCCACCTGCTCCTTTGATAAGATGGATGTAAATCCCAGCAGCATGACACAAATCAGCTGCAGTAAATCTACTCACAGCAACAAAAGTGCATGGACAGATTTTAAATGAAACTTCAATCTTCTCTTCATGCATGCAAAAAACTGCAGGAGGACAGTTAAAAATGCGTCAAACATCTGCACTGATGTTTTCCCTTATTGTTCAGGATACATGTCGGATGTATTCCTAAATGTAAAAAATTTAGTTTTTCCGTCGGAGCAGCTGAGCCCGTCTTCCCTCCAGTCTCCTGACATTGCTGCTTCAGGAATTTGTTTTCATTTGGACTTTGGTTCTGACTATTTGCAGCAACATCTGCAGGCTTACAGGTGCAGCAACAGCCCAGATGTTTGACCTGACTTACGGCAGCAGCTGCATCTTCAGCAGGGTTTTCAACAAGCAGACATAAACAATGTTTAGATTCTGCAGCTGTAGCTCAACAACACTGTGGTTGATGCTGTAGAAAAGTGAGGACATGGTGATGTACAACAAAACTCTAGAACAGAAGTTTGAAAACTGGTTGTTAAGTTTAAAAAGTCCTGAGGAAACATTCTGAAGAGTATTGGTGGACCTGACAGGTTCTGCTCATAATATGAAAAGATAAACACTCTGACCTTTGTGGTTGTCCAGCTGCAGACTCTCCAACGCCACATCTGGACTGTCTCGGCTTTTCTGAGGCTCCATCATAGTCCCAAACGTCACGGAGATGATGGCAAAACCAGAAGAAAAAAATAGCTGCTCTAGTCTGCAGCTTACTCGTACTCTCTCCCTCTCTCTCTCTCTCTGCTGTGACATCACAGGACAATCAAACACAGAGAGAGAGATAGAGGGAGAAAGTCAGATTTCATCGTATTTCTACTTCCCCGTAAGTTTGATTCACATACAAAACTGACCTTTAAGAGTTTTTTTCTTCGGTAAAACAAATGTAGGATTTCTGTGATATCGCAATCCACTTCTCAGATTAACTTGTAATTAAGTTAACTACAATTTAAGCTTTGACTTGAGTGGTAGCTGTCAGGTAGAAACGCTTCCTGTTTGAAATCTAAGTCACTTCTCCCTCCTGCTGTGAAACAGGAGGAGCAGCTGCTGCAGATGTTCGACTGACAGATCGCTTGCTGCCTCAGATCGACGTTCTTCTGTGGATTAGCGCACATCAGTTGATGGAGGATTACAGGCTGCTTACGTAAGAGGATAAACTGCAGCTCAGAGAAAGTTGCTTCCACACAGCATCTACCAAGAGTTTTTTTTTAATCATGAGAAGATTTAACAGTTCACTTCTTCACCACGTTTTATTTTCTCTCACACTTCCCCATCCTCTGTGCCTCATAACGTGGCATCGGGCTGTTTGAAGCCACCCTGTTGATGTGGAAGTCCTACATCTGATGATATGTCCGTCTAAATTCCAACACAAAAAAATACAGGAGAGCTGCTATTTTTTTTCAGATCTTAGTATTTTTATTTCCATTAATTAGGATTAGAAATAATAAAAGAGGACAAATCACATCAGTTTTCTTTTATCACATGAAAACCCTCCTGAATGTCCACATTTCCTCCTCTCACCTCAGATTGGTTCTGATTCAGCATCACATTGTTGTTTCCAGTTAATTATGGCAGCAAAGACATGCAAAATACCTCTGTACAAACTGGATATCCTATCTTTCCTGGTACAAAAATAAGTTCTAAGTGCTTCTCACACTTTAATACTGTCTCTGCTTCAGCATGTTCATGGCTCAGACGTGTTGTCTGGTCAAAAACACAAACCTTAAAACAACGAAGAAGCATGCTGCTACTTTCAAACAGATTCATCCTCAAAGCTTTAAATCACAAATGATGATGCTGCAACACAATATATTCAATCAAAAGTTTCAAACTTTAGTCTTGTTTGCAGGTGATCACGTCTGCATCCACCCATTTAAAAAGTTTAGTTATCAAGTGTTTTACAAAACAGCAGCTTTTCAAACCAGATGTTTTTTTAAGGTTTTACCTCAGTGACCACGTGCAGATGAAACTGGTGTTGTTTACAATACTGGCACTGGAAAAAACCAACGGGTTTCCCTGTAAAGCTCCGAAGAGGAGGTGAGTTTTAGTCACTTCAGACTTACAAAAAGAAACAAAAACAATGTGCAGATACAGACACTAAACAGACCACAACCAACCAACCAAACACAAGCTTCACACAACTCTAAATGACTTTCAATTCTAACATTTTGCACTTTGAAGAAACAGACCTGGTCAACAAAAGATGAACACGAAGAAGAACTTTAAAAAAAAAATCTAATGACACAAATAACTGATTTGGAGGGACACCAGCTGTGAGTTACAGAACCCGTAGGCCCCTCCCACTTCCTCTGCTGGGCTTCGGCTAATATTTTAAAGCAGCAGGGATTGGCTTCGATTATCAAATAAAAAAAATATGACAAAAATGACTGTTCTGTGGAAGTGACAACATTGTGTTTTGATTTTATGGGTTTAGTCTATCGTCTGAACTCCGATAAAACCGAGAACTTCGTGTGTTTCAGTTCAAATCTGGATTTTATCAGAACAGGGTGGTTTTTACATTAATGTCTCGAATCAGTAAGTTGTTTTGAAGCTATTTAAGAAGCCACGTTTACAAAAATAAGATTTTTCTTTAAAATTAATTAACATCAGCATGAATTTGAGACAAAAAATGAGATGAAATTAATTTCAGATGTTAAAAAGATGACTTCAGACTTCTTAAAAAACCATGGAACACATTTTACAATTTTTGTTGTGTTTAAATCTTGTTTTAGTTAAATTATTCACTTTCATTCATGAAAACACAACTGGCTGCTGTATAACATCATGCCCAGTTACCACTGAGAGAAAAGGTGATAACTGGTAATTTTTGTAAACATATTGTAGAAAAGGTGGTCAAATTAACTGATGAGACCAACAGCCAATCACAGGCCATCTGAGCAGATAATTCAGGTAATTAAAAAGCAGAAACAGGTTGGATGAAGAAGGGAGGGAAGTGACAGGTGAAACCTTTGGCTTCAGGACATTTGACAGGTCCAATACATGCTCTGGTGGCAGTTTTCTGTGATCTGATTCAAACTCCAGAGTTAGGACTTTTTTTAGATTGAAGTAGAAGATCTCAGATGGTTTATTTTCCTGCCTGTAAAATCAGCAGCTATCAGCATGAAGATGCATTCACACTCTGTTAGGATAAAAAAGAAGCAGCTGAGAATCAAGCTCCCTCGGGCAACCGATCAGATATCCATCTGCTCACAGCACCAGAATGAACTCATTCAGATCTAAAAAAAAAGAAGGCATTGAAGTTTAAAAGCAGCCAAAGAAATCTTCCTCTCTGGATGTTCTAGAAAACGCCGTATCCGTCACTGTGGCGAGCTGCTACAGCAAACGCAGGGAAGCCCTCAAAGGTGGTGTAAGCAGTCAGGTCCTGACCCAGGGAAACCGCCTGCTTCAGCTGGGAGGCAACTGCTGATGATGCTGGGCTCGTCAGAGCGTAGCCTGCAGACACACACACACACACACACACACACACACACACACACACACACACACACACACACACACACACACACACACACACACACACACACACACACACACACACACACACACACTTAAACTTTATATTATTTTATAAATGAAGTAAAATTGACATCTTGTGGTAAAATTTGGTCATTGCAGCTGTAGTGTTTATGTCTGCAAATGAAAAGTTACTTTCTGGTCATTTTGTTGGTGAAAATTTGACCACTTGGTGTTACACAACCACTTTAAACAACTCTGGAGCTTTTTGCCGGCCATAATCAAATTACAAATGTCAGCGCTGCAGTATTAGCTCACAGGAGGCACGGCACCCCCACACTCACTGATGATAAACAGTAGTTACGTCCCTCTTTTTTGCTTTGTATTGAAAGGAGAAAAACTGACAATTTCTGCAGCCAGCTGGATGTAAGATATGTCTCAGTATAACCTTCCTTCCAAGATGACTGAAACATCAGACTCTTTTGGGATTTTCTCACTGTAAAATTCTCACTTTATTCCTACATACCGCACCTTAAAATAAATGCATCTGATCTTTGCTTACTGTCTTTTTTCATGTGTTTCAGAATGTTAGAGCGTTGTTGGGTGAGGAGTTAGTGGGTTTGGGTACGGACCTTCACATACCTGGGAAGGCTACTGAGGCCACAGCAGCTGCACTAGCAATGCTGGCATCAGCAGCACCCTCTGTCTGCAAGCCGAGTATCTGCAGAGTGTGTTCAGCCGCGTGGATCTTAGCTTCTTCCACAGATGTACAGAGTTTAGCAGGAGTGAAGGGATGTCTGCAAAGAGATGCAGCGTCAGCACCTAACTCACTGAGGAGGGTAAAACTATTTCAGTTCACTTAGTATCATGTGTGATCTATTTCAAATTATATCAAATTCAGTCCATGTCATGTCAACTTGATTATAATAAGTATTTACATTTCATATCGGTTGAAATATATTATACATATGTATTTAATTAGCAGTTATCATTTTCACATAGTTATTGGTTTGTCTTTACACACACCCACGCACACACACACATACACATACACATACACACACGCACACGCACGCACGCACGCACGCACGCACGCACGTACGCACGCACACACACACACACACACACACACACACATCTTATATAGTATATTGTGTTATGTTGTCTTATAATATATTATATAACACATGGGATCACTCTCTACTCACACATTGGGGTGCTGAGAGGCCAGAGCAGGGATGGTGATCTTATAGAGAAACAGCTGTCTCTGGTCTGGACTGATGGCAGAATGTAACTGATAGACCGGTTGGCCCCAGTTGTTCTTCTGGCACAACTCCTCCAAAACCTAATCCAAAACGAACCAAGCATCACACAAACACTCATCAGTTTCACCCTTCAACAAATACAAAAGCTAGGCGTAATAGCAAAACTGGGATGCAGCACCTTCTAGTGGCTGGTTCCAGTACAAGTTCTATGCTATGTTTCTTAGATGTAAACATCAGAGGTCGATTCTCACCTCACTCAAAAATAGAAATATGCCTTGGTCTTGTTTTACCTAGATGAGTTAATTTGATTAGTGCTAGTCAAGGGCGCAGATAGGATTTTCAAACTGGGGGGGACAAAGTTCCAATGTACCCTCCCCCAAACACACACACACACACACACACACACACACACACACACACACACACACACACACACGCACGCACGCACGCACGTACACATACACAAGCAATTGCAAGAGCCTTAACTAGAGCTCAGTCAGTTTGTGTAATTTCATCCAATGATTTACAAAAAAACGAACACTATTATATACGTGTTTGAAGCCATTATGCAATGGAACGCTGGCAACAAATCTCTGCCTGATCAACACTATCCAAGTCAGTCATTTGTTATTCTCCCAATCAATCACTAACCAAAACCTCATGCTTTATGCTAAACATGTTTTATTTAAACATTAACTGATTTTCAGCATACCAGTCTTTAGAGAAAACATAAAAAGCCCTATGTAAAAATCTGCACATAAAATATAATAAAAAACGATATTCACTTATCGCTTAGAGCAGTGGTTCCCAAACTTTTCAGTCTCTGACCAACAACATTTAAATTTATGAAGCCCATCACCCCGACTCTCGGTTTCTGAGTCAGTTGAAAAAGCGGCACAGTGAGAACACAATCAACATCAATAACTATATATATTGACCAATATATTTGCTTTCATCAGTTTGCTTTGATTTATAAAAATTAGTCGCTTTCTAATTGCCATTAGAGACATTTACATTTCTGATATTTACATGTTTTTCTCAAGAGGATTTCAAGACCCCACACTTACATGTTTGTGACCCCAAGTGGGGTCCCATCCCCATCTTTGAGAACTACTAAATTAGAGTGCCTTGCATACCCATTAACTATATATATATATATATATATATATATATATATATATATATATATATAAGTATAAGTATAAAAACATATAGTCTACAAGACAGTTTTAAATTCACTCAGGCAAACAAAAAAGCTGTCCAGAAAAAGATTAAGTAAAGGACCCAAAAACCTCTCTCCTTCTTCCAGTCCCCTCTACATAATACTGGGCAGTTCTGTTCAAACTGTCCAGCCCTTTGAGCGCCAGAGTTTTTACAAGAAAATATTAAATTTTGACATGACTATTTCAAAAGGTTGTAGCTTGGATATGGTTAGAGATAAAGCTAAACTATAGAGAGAAAAATCTTCAGTAGGACCCATAGTTTGTGTTGGGAGCAAATCCACTCATCTAATTTGCATATTATGATGTCATCAGGCTGCCGTATTTGAATGCATAATTTTCACAGATGTTACTTCTTATTTTTAAGTTATTTAGAAATTTTACTTATATTTGGAAAGTTTTAATTTATTAATACATAAATAAAGCTCTTTTTAAATGTTATATTTTACTTTCATTTTTATGATTATGTGGCACACTTTGACTTCCATATAAAACGCATCGCATTTGTCCCTTTTTTTATGGCTTTTTTTTTACATTGTCGCTACGTCTGTCACATTAGCTGTGCTATTTACCATCATTTCTACATCCATCATATCCCAAAGAAGGTTAAACAAACATCAAACCCAATGTTTGGAGTTTGTAAGCTCCACACACCTCTCGTGCAGCACCAGCTGTCTGATGCTGCAGCAGTGTCAATCTGTCCGGCTGGATGAGTGAATTTCTTCATCAGAGTCCATAATCGGGTTCATAATCGGAGTCAGTCATGACCAGACAAAGCAATCAGTCAACAAAGACCAGACTGGCCGGCAGTTATAGGTTTTATCCACTTAATATTTGCCCTTCATGTTGCGCGTCTCCACCTCTCCCCGACTGCGAGCCTCTCAGCAGGAGGCGTTTTTCAAGCTCTAAAAACTTCGAAACTTTGCTCAGCCTGAAGGTTACACATCTCCGCTATCTTCTGGTGAAAAGTGGTAACTTCATGAGTGATCATATTTGTAGATTTGTTAAAGTCAGCAATGAAGCTTGTCACAATACTGCAACTTTTGCACTTATAAGTCCCAACACCAACAACAACGTACTGAAACTAGAACCAACATGCATAAACAGACAGATTGGTCCAGCCTACTTACACTGTTGGTCTTTTTTAAAAATGCAGTAATCGTTGCTTGCCTTTTTCCGCTTCATCCTGCGTTCTAGCAGCAACCACAGTTGCACCTCTGGAGTCGGTATTTGTTTACATCATGCTGCATTCAATGTAATTGGAAAAATGAGCTACAAGCGCTTAACCTCCGATTTTATTTTCTTTCTTGCCTTAACGGTGTGTGTGTGTGGGGGGGGGGGGGGGAATCGGGGTCAATCTAAATCTGGGGGGACAGATCCCCCCCAATCGCCCCATCTATCTGCGCGTCTGGTGCTAGTATATTTTAATGGTTAAACATTTATGTGTCGCAATATGTTAAGCTGTAATTAGTTATTTGATGCTTAAAAATCACCATGCTTGTGTGCAGGTGTGTAGGTGGGACGTTCAGACCCAAATCCACAGAGTTCAGAGTCTGGCACTAAAAATTCAAAATGGCAGCTCCTGTGAATGAGATATCATGGCTTGACTTTTAAATAGCAGAAGAAGGCAGAGACACTTTGTCCACCTTTGTATCTGTTGGTGGTTTCAGCAGGAATGCACATTCAGTTTCCTCTGTTCCAGCCTCTCCTTTAGTTTGGATGACCTGACCTGTGGTTTCACTTACAGGAATCCTGGTGTTCAGGTGTGTTCCGTTACCTGTGTTGCTGGTTTGATGCCGGGGGCCTTCAGGCTCATGGCAGCTGGGTTCATTGGGGTCAGCTCCATCCCTGGCAGCAGGTCATAAAGCTTCTCTTCAACCTGCTTGTCTGCCTTCAGGCCATAAGAGGCACCACTGGCGCTGCGTCCCACGGTTCCGCCCCCGGCTGCGTAGGCCAGGTAGCCCCGCCCACCCAGCCCTCGTACCCCCGCAGCCCCTACAGGTACAGTCATGTAAATTTCTACAGGAGATTGAAAAGGCAGTAAATCAATCAAATCACTGAAAATCAACCAGGAAGAAGAATTACACACCTAACCAATCAGAGCGAAGAAAGATAAACACGGTGACAGCATCTCTAATCTGCAGGATTATTCATCCAAATGATTTTTTTTTCATAAAATTTACTGACATTTTGATTTATTTGATTTCTGCTGATGAGAGTTTTCTGATTTTTAAAACACATTTTAAAATATTCAGATGATTAGCAAAGTTCCTACATTGATGGTTTCCGAAGCCCCATCCCTCACTGCCACAGGATGTTTTACAGTCAAATCAATCCAGGTTTTTTAGGAGTAGTTCACTGATTTTACAGATCTGAGTCAATTTTTAAAATCCTGGATCTAAATGCAAAACATCTAACTGCAGCTGAGCTGTGATTGGACAGTCTGTCTTTGTGGGTGGGGCTTAACAAACAATCGCACTCTCACAAATCTGTTAGATCATGTTAAAACACACTGCTGTTTCTCTTGTTGACAGTAGCATGTTTATTGTGACCTCTGAACAGATGTTGGACCTTCATCTTTTTGTCTTCTTGTGATTTGGACAGGTGCCATGGTTACCTCCTTACCTCTGACAGACGGAGTCCTGATCAAACCTCGACCTCCTACATGAGCTTTGGCTGCAGGGAACCGGAACGGACCCGGTATGGCTGCGTATGCCTGAGGGGCGTAAAACACAGGAGCACCGAGATATGCTGCTGTCGGGTCGTACACCTGAAAAGGAGCAGAATGGGTGAAATGCTTCAGCGGACTGAATTAGTCATCGTCTATGTAACTACATCTGGTTCAGGTGAGAAACGTCTGAACACAGATGCTCCACCTCAACAGGATGAAATCCTCTGAGTTTAAACATCTTCAGACATCTCCCTCTTGTTTATGTAGCCCAGTCAAGGATCCAAATTCAACCCTTATTTCTGAAATGTATGGTCAAGAAGCCTAATCAGTGAAAATATGTAGAAATCACGAATGGATCAACTCTGAGGAGAAGAAACATGACATCCATGAGCCCAGAAATCATTAACAAAGAAACCTTTAGATCAGGGGTGTCAAATATGTGGCCCGCGGCCCGGATTTAACC